>NW_028297098.1:24727659-24843531 GCF_055798465.1 Pogonomyrmex barbatus
CGGGGTGCACATGTTGCGTTCGAGGTGTATTTATTCGCCCACGTGTCGCGACTGTCATGCCGATTGTCATCGAACGACATAGCTGCGCCTGAGGGTATAACGAGGGCGAAATAGAGAGTGTATGTGTGTACGTGTGTGTGTGTGGTGTGTATGAGAGAGAGGAGGGGGGGGGAGAGGAGAGAGAGGGAGAGAGAGAGGGAGAGAGAGGAGGGAGAGAGGAGAGAGAGAGAAGAGAGAGGAGAGAGAGAGAGAGAGAGAGAGAGAGAGAAGGAGAGAGAGAGAGAGAGAGAGAGGAGAGAGAGAGAGAGAGAGAGAGAGAAGAGAGAGAGAGAGAGAGAGGAGAGAGAGAGAGAGAGAGAGAGAGAGAGAGAGAGGAGAGAGAGAGAGAGAGAGAGAGAGAGAGGAGAGAGAGAGAGAGAGAGAGAGAGAGGAGAGAGAGAGAGAGAGAGGAGAGAGAGAGAGAGAAACACGGTATTTGTCTCACTGTATATGAATTGCGCAGCGTTCATCTCGCGTGAGAATTTCCCCCGATTTCCGGAATTTCGGCGCTGACGTGCGCACGCGAAAGATGGCTCCTTGTCCACGTGTCGGGGGAGTGGGAGGGGGAGGGAGGGGCAGGGGCAGGGGCAGGGGATTCCATTCCTCTCTCGCTTGGCAGTGTGCCGCTGTCACGTATGTACCACTGGCGTGGATAAACACGCGGTCGAAGCGAGTTCGGATCGAGAGCGATCGATGACGTCATAGGTCTGCTCCGGTTCACAGGTCGCATCCCGAGGGCGGGGAGTTCGGGACCCGCGATTCCCGCGGATTAAACGTTTCGATCGGAATTGGATTTTGACACCAGTGAGAGAGAAACGCCGAACGAATCTTCCTTCCGGATCCGTTTCCCATCGTCGCGAATAAAAGCGGGTCATTTTCGCGTTCGCGTGGCATCGAAACATCGATCTCGAGACGCGAGACGCGGATTTCGCGGGAGCGGTCGCGATCGCGTGCGAAAGTCAAGAATTGCTTTCGTTCTCGCGGAGGGAGGAAATTTAGGCGCTCGGAACATCGAAATTCGCGTTCTCTTTGACAAGAGAAGGCCGCCTTGGCCCGCACACTAGGTCGTCGACGATCGACATCCGCCGCGGCCGTGTTATCTCGAAGAGGTCCGAAAGCGGCCGATCGGTCGCGGATACGCCGCGCCGAGCCGAGGCCGAGATCGACGGCGGCATGTAGATCCTAGGAACAAGGTCGTCGATGTGGAGCGTTACTTTCTAGACGGCGCGGCGTTTCCGACGCAACCGAGAATTACCGAGAACCGTCCTCACCGCGCGCGTTGCGCGCACGTCGGCCTCGCGCGAATACATATGCCGTTGAGAATCCGCGCGGGGATCACTGGGGTGGGACGGTAATTTATTTACTCAATCGTTTTGGCTTTCCAAATTGACGAGAATATCACGTAGAAACAATTCGAGGAGTTCAAAACCATAATGCGATATATGATTTATTAATCTAGGTCACTTGACATTCAGTTGTATCGTTAGGAGAGATTCTTATCGTCGAATGAGTGATTGGAGTTTAACTTACTTAAATTCTTGTGTGTTTCAGATTATATTTTAAGTATGTTAAATTATTTTGGAAATGATTACACACATATACATATACAGATAAAAATGTAATTAGAAGCAATTCAAGGAATTAATAGGGAAAGTAATATAATATTGATTTATTCTTTAATAGAGATTTGCAATTAAACCTATTTTGGTATTTTAGTAAAAGGAGCTATTTTTAGTACTTCCTACTAAATTGTAGAGTTAAAGATTTAACTATTAGAGATCAGACTTTCGATTCAGGAATATCATAAAAATATAACCCATAAAATTAATAAGGATTATGTTATAATATTAATTTATCAATCTGTGTCAAGATGTTAGTAAGAATTCTTAAATCGAAGTTTACATGAATATCACACAAAAAATTTGAGAAATTATAGAAATTTTGATATAATATTAATTTATTAAACTATTTTATGCTAACATATCGGCCAAGATTTTTATATCGAGTTTAATTTAGATGGACATCCAGACTTTTGATGCATTTTTAGCTACGATATATTTTTTAAAAATTATTTACTTGATGAAAGTTTGATCCTTTTAATTACAACAATCTTGATAGGCGGAATACAATACGGAATACAATGTAACAATCAAGAAATTTATTTTCACAGAATTTTTTTTTGCGAAAAGTGTCTAATTGAAATAAAAAAAAATATATATTTATTACTTCTTATTTATTTACTTCTTATTTTATATTTGTCATTCTATCAGGCATCTCGTGTATGATGATCAGCGAATGGTTCGCTGGTAAGACAGCGAGTGAAATTCCGAATATGTCGGCTTATGAGATGCCGTCATATCCTAATGATTAATACGGAAATAAATCAGGACACCGTATCGTAATTGCGTCGCGGCGCCGCGCCCGTCGTTCGCTTTGTCCGTCGATAATTCATCGATTTTGCGTACTCGCGATTAAAGGGTCAAGGCACACGTCGCCTTTTGCGCGCACACCTTTATCTCTCGCGATACGCTTTTCGCAATACGCGCATCCTCGCCTTTTATTCTCACTCGGTTCTCGCTCGCGACGAGAAAACGGAGCGCGGCCCGCATGCCCGCCAATGCGAGACGGAGGCACGTTTCGCTCGCGACACGCGAAGAGACCTCGGAAATCCCGTTTGCGGCGTGCTCTCGGCGCCGATGACTCTCATCTACATGGCGTCTCAAAACCGTCCGGCGTCGATTGCCAATCGATACGCTCGAACCCGCCGAATCGCGCCCGGCCGGATCGCAAGAAACGGAGGAGAGAAAAACGTGGCAGATTCCGCGCGCGCGCGCGCGCGAGAGAGAGAGAGAGAGGGAGAGAGAGAGAGAGAGAGAGACTCTCTTCGCTCCATTTCAAAGGTTGCGATCCCAGTAAAAGCGTCGTGCTTTTAATTTGCGAACACTGGCTCTGTGTGTTGTTCCGGAGAGGCCACATTTTATTTACGGCTATTTGCCGTGAATTTTCGATGTCCAATGTAAATTATTTATATAATTCGCATAAATTAAAAGTTGCTCAAGGTGTAAGCCAAATGCAAAGATTAAAGTTACATATGTATATTTTGTGTGTGTGTGTGTGTGTGTGTGTGTGTGTGTGTGTGTGTGTGTGTGTGTGTGTGTGTGTGTGTGTGTGTGTGTGTGTGTAGGTTTTATATAGAAAAGTTTAGATTTTATAAATATAAAATCTTTTTTTTTTTTATATATTTTCAAAGCATAATTTTCGAAAAATTCTTTGTTTTTGATTTCTTGATGAAGATTCCTCAACATTCTTTTTTGACGAAACAAAAAAAAATTTATAATCATTTTCGCAATGCATGTTTGACATTTGAATGAACGTTCTCTCGGTACAATCAAAATCTTCAAGTAATATTACACTATATATTTTGTTAGTCATGTTTTGAATCTTTTCCCTTTTTCTTTTCATTTATAAATTGAATTTTAATTTTTAAACTTTTCTGTATTATTGTTTCTGTATCTATCGTTTCTGGATTATTTAATTTCTTAAAATCATACAAATTTAAAAAAATATTAAATAAAACATACAATTTGAATTCTACAGAGTCTTTCAGAAACTTTACAGAAACAATTAAAAAATTACAATAAGAAAAGAACAATCAAATGTATTAGAAAATTTATATGATTTAGCAGAATCTATTAATGCATTTATCTGATGTTTTAAATGAATTACATCAGACTTGTTATTATCCTTTTAAATAAATAAAATATACATAAAGCGAATTCTCTCGAAGAGAGAATGATACTTTTTTTTTTCTATAAAAAAAAAAAAATTTTATTTCTCAAAAGCTTATTCTCGAACTCTTGTGTCTCCCAATCAGTTTGGATAATGGAGATTCTACTGTAATTTTAATGAATTCACACACAACGGAAGTATCCTATTGACTGTATATGATGACAAAGCTGTTTTATTGAAACAACAAAATGTTCGTCGTCGTGTTGACAATACTTACGGGTGTAATCACGTTGTGTGTGTGTGTGTGTGTGTGTGTGTGTGTGTGTGTGTGTGTGTGTGTGTGTGTGTGTGTGTGTGTGTGTGTAACGCGTCTGAGAGGTATCGGTCGATGAGGTGATCTCAGGAAAGAGCGAGAGAGAGGTGCGAAGCTGTTTGGAGGAAACAGTGTGGACAAGATTACGATGGCGACGTCGTGTCGACGTCGAGTCGTATCGAGTATCTCTCTCTCTCTCTCTCTCTCTCTCTCTCTCTCTCTCTCTCTCCTTTCCTTAACTCGAAGCAGAAACCTCGGCTCGAGTTTCCCCTGGAGATTAACCCTTTCCGGTTGAACGATTTCAATCGTGTGTTCACGATGCATTGTGTCTTGTTTTAAGTAGATTCAACAAGTCATGATTTTTCAATGACGAGTGGATTCGGGAAGAGAGGATCTGAAATTCGATAAAAATTTATCAATTGATTTTACAATATCCGTATAATGATAAACAGCGATTTTATTGCAGCGCTTAACAAATCCGATAATCATTAAGTTATGAAGCATGATTGACGTGTGTTAGGTTAAAGCGAAAATTAACGCCATTGCAAATACGAAAATTAGCGGGACACGCGTTTTCTTTTTGAATTAATATCGCAGAATTAACGCGCAGCTCATTAACTCGCTAAAATAAAGCTTTGGTCGAGTCTGATGCTCTTATAACACTTTGACACGTTTCAATTATTAAATTACTGATAATACAGAGACATTGTTAAATCGAAAAGTATTTGATTACTAATTATAATTATTAAATTATTACGAGTTATACATAGGTCATTATATATGAGAGAATATTTAATTATTAATTATTAAATTGCTAATAAAATACACATAGGGATGTTATTGAGTCTAACGAATGTTACGGGAAATTCGACTAGATTATGGGGAAATCGGTTAGGTGGGCAAGTTGTGTTTGTGCTAACAAGTCGAGTCTCGTCATCATGCATTCTAAGGCGCGGATTTGGAGCGGTTTTTCTTTTAATAGAGAGAGAGAAAGAAAGAGAGAAAAAGAGAAGAACAGAAAGAGAAACAGAGAGAGAGAGAGAGAGAGAGAGAGAGAGAGAGAGAGAGAGAGAGAGAGAGAGAGAGAGAGAGAGAGAAGTGGAGCGCTTACGGTACTGATTTTCCAGCATGCATTTAATGTCGCTCGACTGTGTTTTTTTTTTTTATCTTCTGCCACTTTTCGTTTGCGCAACAAGTGAAGGTCTGACATATGCAAAACATAACTGAAAATCATCGTTACAGAATTCAATTTTGTTCGGCTGATGCTAATCGATGCTCTCGCGCGCACATGGATATACATTTTAATTGCATCCTTTTTGAAACGCGACGAGATTGAAAAATTCAGACAGAGGAATCTATAATCATATGTAAATCTAATTAACGAGTTTAGAAAAAGGAAGAATATTTTGAATTGAGGAAAACAGAAAAATACGTGAAAAAATAATATTCACATATTTTTGTAACATAAAGAATTGTTTTTTTTTTGTTTCTATTACATTTTTTTCGCTCTCTTCATCCTTTTGTCTTGGAAATCTTGGACTTTGATTTTAATATCTCTAGTATTATCTTTCTCATTTAAGGCGATTTAATAGGTTCGCACGGTGCTTTTGTAAAAAAAAGGAAGGATAAATGTATTTGTGAAACGTCGAACCGCACACACGTTCGACGCCTGGGAAAATCACAACCGAAACGGGATCTCTCTCGTTGCATCCAGCGTAGCGGAGATCGCCTCTTTCACGTTGCGCGTACAACGTCGTTACGCAAAAAGCGCAAGGCGCCTATTAACGGTCGCTGAAAATAACAACGATGCCGCCGTGGAAAATGGGATAGAGCATCCGATCGGCGGCCCACTTTAAAGTTCGCATCCCGCGGCAAATTTGCATCCCATTGAATCGCCGTTTCGACTTCGAGGCGGCCGAGCGCCGGCCGTTTCGCCGCTTAACAAATCGCGACTCGCGAAAATGTCAGCGACTCGGCTCGAGTAGGTTGTTTGCCCTTGTAACGCCGGATACTTTCGACTTTGGTGAGAACGGCGTGTATCAACCGGTTTCTGTAAAAGGATCTCGCTTGCGCTCGCGCTACGTGTGTATTTCCCTGATTATTGCGACGTAAGACTTTCAGCAGCGAATCCGCGCTCGTCTCGGGGATATTTCCCTCTCTCTCTTTCTCTCTCTCTATCGCGTGACTTGCTTTTGGAGAATCTTTTTTTTTTCTTTTCATCGAACTGCAAATTGCACTCATCGCTCCTGGGCGACTGTCCGTACAATTTACGCACTTCCGAATCATTTCCTTTAAGGACTATCCGAAAGGGTTGTCGGCTATTAAAATTTACGAGTCCCGAATTGAGACCACTTTTCCTGTTAGATCGCTCCGCTCGTTTCTAATTGACGGTACATTCGCCCCTTAATTCGCTCATAAAAGAAATTACCGATTCCTCTCTTCGAATGATCTGAAATTATCGATTATTCAGCTCCGATTTCGATTCCTCGCGAAGCCGAATACGTAGAAATTTCCCCCAAAATTTCGAAATTTGCGAAAAGTTGGGATCTTTGATAATATCGTTATAATTTTTCAGAAACTTTCTCGAGTACGCGAGTTTTATACAAATCTATTTGCCGCGGCGGTACCCGCTTCTTTTCACGCTGCGCTCCAGAAATAATAAATATCTGGAAACTTGGTCGAAACGCTTGGTCGATCTGGATCCTGTCCTGATAATGGAAAGGCGGTAAAGTCGATCGCGGGACTCTCGATATCGTGACAACAGTAACCTGAGCACGCGAGGATTCTCCAGGAGGGGGGCGAAGGGGAAGAAGACGCACGCGGTGAAAGTGTTGTGTAGAGACGAGGAGGCGGCAGGAGCTGTAGGAGAAAGGAATAATTATGGTTTATGACACGGAGTGTCGTAACGGGAAGGATTCCTGGCAGCCGTGACGCTTCTTTCGCGTCCTTCGTCGTCCCGTTTAGTTCCACACAGTTGTAAATCGTCGCAGCGCCTAGGAAAACTGCTTCGCCTTAAACACTCGTCGTGCATTCAATTTTTGACGAAACGTGACTTTCCTCGGTTCCTCCCTGTAAATATAGAGCCCATCCGCGAATACGCGGTCATCATTTAGCTTCTTCACTGGAAATGTCCAAGGATGCCATAAATTTCCTTTATTTATGGCACTTTTCTCATTTTTCGCACCGCGCCTGTTTTTAACTAAATATTTTTTGTTGAATTTCTGTCGACGTAATGCCTGCGTGAAGCTGAGAAATGTTAAAAAAAGTTTCCGGATGTTTAACTTTATAAAAACCATTTTTTTGAATAACAAAAACAAAAGTATAGATATCGACATTTTTGTGGAAGAAAAATGAATTTCTATTGAGTTCGGAGTTTATTATAAAAAGTATGATCTTATTGTTCGAGAATTTAGTTTTGGAAAAATATCAATTTACTTACATTTGTTGCTTCGTGGAAATTAAGATGTTTCGGGATTTTCGAAGAAACCGAGTGAATTTTGTCTTTTGTATTTAAAATGGGAACTTTAATATCGATAAAATCGATTATTTATATATGTAGGCCAGCTACTAGCTTTTAACTAATACACTTGAAACGTGGTTGCTAATTGCGTCGGTTTATACGGAGATTATCACACCGTTTCTTGTTTACGCACTTTTTTTTATCGTGGACATTAAGATAAACAAGTACTCTCGCACTCGGCGTTTTATCAGGTTTTACAAGAACGATTAAATTCGTTCGGCCTGCCGGGAAATACTGTAATTCGCGAGGATGGAAATAGCGATTAATCCGCATTAATCCCAGGACGCGAATGTTTCTTTGAGAGATAGTATTTTCTCTCTTTCTCTTAGTCTTTTTCTTCATTACTGGAACTTTAAATAACTAAATCTTTTCCTTTCTCTGGATAATTTTGGCGAAACATTAAATCCTATTTCTTTACATTTTTTTCTATTTTGATTTAGTTTAATGAAGTCTCGTGTGTGTGTGTGTGTGTGTGTGTGTGTGTGTGTGTGTGTGTGTGTGTTGTCGCTTTAATTATTATTATATTTTCAGTACATTACCTCGCACTTCAAAATTAAAAAAGGACAAAGTTGTTTTTAGGAGATTTGTTCTTTTGAAAATCAACTTGTGATTTTTAAAAGCTTTCTGCAACTTACGCTAATTTTGTTATTATGATAATAATTAAAGAACGAAGTGTATTTTCTTCTGTTTATCGTTTTATTTGAGCAGTTGGAGACGAGCTAATAAGAGTCAGACCGCAGATGGTAGTGCGTAAATATTAATGCCATATATATATTGCTTCTGTAATGACCGCCAAACATTTCGATTTGCTTTGGATCCTGCTTAATAATAAACTAAATGAAAGGAACATTAGCGAGATGTATAACGCACATTCGTCGATCATTATTGAAATCGTATATGTATATTCATATAAATATTTACTATCTATTTACTGTCTATAATCTTGTTAGGCTTCTTCCATTATTTAGATTTTGTATCGGAAAGTGCTTCTCCATTTCCTCTACTTCTTGCTCGTTCAATAACTTAAGAAATAACTTAATTTAATAACTTTAATAACTTTAATAACAGTAACTTAATTTAAAACTTTTTCTTAATAATATCTATATCGTCATTTATATTTCATATTATAATTTTAACAGTTTTCATATAACAAAGCAAGTTATTCATATAAATAAAACAAAAATATATAAATATATATATATTTATGTACATATATTTGATAAAAAAAAATTTGAGAACAATTTTGATTATCAAGATGACCGAAAAATATACTTTTTTTATATTCAGTTTTGTATATTCAGTTTTGTATATTCAGTTTTTCTATATTCAGTTAAACAAAGGGAAATATGTGAAAAGTTCGTAAAAAGTGAATATTTATTTCTAAAAAAAAATTAAATATCCAGAATCTCATACATATATTTCTAGTTAAAACTTTACCGATCTATAAATGCTTATGATATCCTATTTTTGATATCTTTTAAATATCTTCAGAATTTATATGTTGTTAGTATTTGTTTATAAAAAAAGAACCAAATAGGAACGAGCGTATTTGAAATCTTTGTCACAGTTGGAACAAACGTGACGAAGTATAGAGCGACATCTCGTTATATTCTACATAAAATAGAATAACAAAGTACTGGGGCAAGAGAAACTCTCTCTGCCATCTTAAACTGCCAATTTCCGGCTTCATTCTCGCGGAGTGTTCGGTCCACACGTGTATGTTTGTCCTAAGGAGAAAAAAAAATCCGATCGGAACGAGGGCAATTAAGGAACAATTCCCATAATTCCACTTCTTAATTAGTATCCTGTTCGGCACGAACAGACGAAGAAAGGATTGCCAAAGATTTTCGGGATTTCGGTTTTAACACGCGATTCTCCTCACGGTTTTAATTCATACGCGGATACGTCGCGAATGCATAAATTAGGCCTAATTGTCGGCGGATCGACACCGAAGGATCGTGTGAATTGTTGTAAAAAAAAAAAGATCGTTCCACTAAACAGGCCTTTACTTTCGCGTGACGAGCGATCTAGCGGGAATATTCCGTTTGTTTACGTCAACGGCAGCCTTCGCGCGCGCGGATCACGAACGAGCGAGCGAGAGAAGAAGAGAGAGCGAAAGAGATCAACCGAGAGGTGGGGGAGCGACAGAAAGAGACGGGAGATCGACTCGAGCGGCTGTCGGCTGCATTCGGCTCACTTTCACTCGAGCCGCGCGCGAGCGCGATTTCGGCGGCGCTGGATCGTAACAGATTTCGCGCGGGGAAGATCGACGATCGCGGAATAGGCGTGAACGCGTTCGTCGCTACTGGCGACCGGCGGCGGCGCCGATGCAAGGGACGCAAGCGAAGAAGCGAATCGAGGAACGATCGTCGCGTCGTCGTATCGCGCGTCGCGTTGCCTCGCACCGCGTCTTCTGCTATCGGCCACGGAGAGGGGGGGGGGGAGGATTGACAGGCGGCCATGTTTGGTAGCAGCGGCCGCACGTGTTGACGCGGCCAGTCGCGGCCAGATGTTACACGTGCGTGCACGTGTGTGGATTCGGAGAATAAGAGAGAGAGAGAGAGAGAGAGAGAGAGAGAGGGGAATAGGGAGAGATAGGGATAGAGAATCGTTGAGAACCACCGAATTCTGCCCGCAGGTGTAGAAAGGACCGGCAAGAAGGAATCGCCTGGGGGTGTTCTCAAGTGAGCCGACGCGGCGACACCGCCGTCGCGACGCCACATCTGGCGAGATCGCGGCACGAGCGAGAAGGACAGAGAGAGACCCGAGGCCTCGCGCGCGAGGTAGGAGGCGACCGCGGCGTTCGCGCACGCGTGCTGGCCCGTTCCGATCAGTCAACCGGTGGCGAACGTCGCCTGGTTCTTGGAACTTCGGTTTCGCGCGCGGAGCCGCGATCGCGAGTTGCCGAGGCGCCGAATCGCCGTTCGCCCCGCGCGCGCGCGCGCGCGTGTGTCCTTCGCGGCGAGTTTGTTTACGACGCGCGGAACGCCGTTGGAGAGGAATCTGACAATCCGACTCCCGGCGCTCACGATCGTTGCCGAGCGAAATTGAAAACGGGACACGACGTCTCCTGACGGACGCCGTACGTTCGCGCGAGTTTTTTTCCGAGAGGGGACGGAGTGAAATTTATCGGCGACGCTCGCGGAAGAACGATTCGTCAAGTTGGCCAGATTGTTTAAAGATTCTTAACGAATTCTTGCGACGAGAAAGGAGGAAGATAACGAAGGACACGGGACTTGTGTGCATCGGTTTCGGAGAACGGGAGGAATTTGGAGTTCGTCACGACGGGACCGATAAAAGGAAAGGAGGCGGAGTGCGATAGGAAGAGCGAGAGGAGAGATAAGACGCTTCGCTCGAGCGAGGAAAAGTGGCCATTTTAATACCAGTGACTTGTTACTCCGAGGGAAGCCTCCGATATTTTCCGTATGTTTTTTCCGGTTGAGACGGGATACAGATTTCTCCGTGGATTTATTCGTGAGTTCAGCGTTCCGTCGTGTCGCCAACGTTGTCGTCGTGGCGATTGCTGTCACTGCTGCTGTCATAGTCGCTGGAATGATGTATTGCGCGTACAATGACAATCGCCAAGGTGGATCATCATCGCGAATGCCGGTAGCAGATCGTCGGTGGTGAATGGAGAATTAACGCAGTGGATCAGATCGCACGTACAATTAATACAGAGTGATGCAGTGCCGTAGTGTTAGTGACCAGTGCCACGTGCCCGTTGTTTGGATTACTTGAAGATGCCTTCGTCCGGTGGATATTATGACGACAGGAATCCTCTGCTCAAGGGCACCTTATCGAGGTGAGTACAGTCTCCCTTTTCTCCATCGCAGCACTTTAAACTCGGCAAATTCGGTGCTGTCGTTGGTATTTAAATGGAAAATTGTCAGTTGCAATATTTTCGAGATTTTTTTTCGACGAGCATTATAATACCGTGCAACAAAAAAAAATTCTTTTTCACGCATGAAAAAATATGTCCGTAAAAGTAGAGACGACTGGCGCGTTCCGTTCCGCGAGATTAAGTTATTTATGTTTTTGTGCATATTTGAAATTTAAAAAAGATTTAGTCGTGATGCAACATGAAATTTTACTTGTGAAAATTATATATTTCCATGTAAAATTAGTTATTGAATCCAGAAATGATAAAATTAATGCGATTGGAGCAAAAGAAAATAAAACAAATTTGTAATAAAAAATTGCTCACATTTTTCTTAGCTTTTTTACCATTCTTTTTGTATACGTTAATGAAAAAGATGCAATTTTCGAGATACTGCGTGTTTTAAGCGCAAATAAACTGCACACAACCAAAATTATTATGATTCGAATATTGAATTTTTTTTTTACTTTTAAGTTTTGCTTCATCAACTTGTTTTGTCTTTGTTTCACATGCTGAATGTAAATTGAGCAAGCTGTCAAATTGCGAAATGTCAAACTGCTGTTAAAATGTTAAAGTACATTCACTTGACATATAATGGTTTATCTACTAAAAAAATCATAGAAAGGCCGGAGAAACCGAAGAAAATGAGAAATTTATGCAATTTAAAAATGTATTTTTTCACCATTTTGCTTTGCTTTAGTTACTTTAATTTTATTATTTTCGAGTTCAGCTACCAATTTTATATGAAAATGCATAATTTTCAAACAATTGTAAAATTTTATCTTGAAAATGACCTTTTTAAATTTCAAATTACATAAAAATAACTTGATCTCATGGAATAAAACGTACTTCTATGTTAGATTTCGTTTTTATTTTCACGGAGATGTCGATTTTTTTATGTATAAGAAAACAATTCTTCTTTGTTACCTGATGTAATATATTACAATTTAAAATTTTTTCGTGTGATTTAATTATTAAACAACTAATAATAATTATAAACAAATCAATAATTATAAATCCTTTGTGTAGTCTAAATTTGTCATTGCTTCTAATTCGATTCATTTGGTAGTAGCAATGAACATGCAAATCATTATAACCGTAGTATCATTGTCTAATTTAAAATGTTAATTGGCAAAATCCATTACCAACTGCCTTGACTTATGGTCGTTGATATGCACATCCTCTTCCCATATCTTCAACTAGTTTACATATATTTTCAAAGCGGAAGGGAGCGAGATACATTTTATTATTTTCTAGTTAAAGTGTACACACACACACACACACACACACACACACACACACACACACACACACACACACACACACACACACACACACACACACACACACACACACACACACGTAAGAGGAAGCGCTGAAA
Source organism: Pogonomyrmex barbatus (assembly GCF_055798465.1). Taxonomy (NCBI): domain Eukaryota; kingdom Metazoa; phylum Arthropoda; class Insecta; order Hymenoptera; family Formicidae; genus Pogonomyrmex; species Pogonomyrmex barbatus. The sequence goes on from NW_028297098.1 coordinate 24,740,519, forward strand.
GAGAGAGGGAGAGAGCTGCTTCTTGCGATCGCGAAGTGAAAAGCACGTTCCCGTTGTAGATGTTGCAGAGTTTGAGGAGTTAAACAGACTACGGTCAGCATTCTCAGCGCACGTTTAGTATGCGGCTATCTAATACACTGCTCTTATTTACACGGTGTATACATATCCCGGTAAAATTCACAACAGACGAAGGATAAAGCGAGCCACATTTTTTTAACGCTAAACGAGAACGCGACGTGAAACGCGATGTCAACGTCATTTGCGTGTGTCTATTGAAATTTTTAACATCTCATCTGAAAAGATTCACATTTTTTTATCACAACATATACTGTAATTATATAGTCTTGTGACATTATACAGTTCGTAAATCGGTGACGATCTTTCAATCAACTTAATAATAATTGATAATTAATAAACCTAGATATCTACTATCTGGAGAAACTTGGAAAATCTAGAATTTTTAGGGAATTTATGTCTTAAAAATATTACGAAATTTTCAAGAATTCTTTTCTTTTCTTTTTCTAATATTTTATCTTTATAATTGGGAGTTTGTCGGTTGAATTATTAACGACAATGGCTTCATCCACTTTAAATATCGAAGCACATTGATTTTAAGACTAATTCAATATTCAGTATTGAACACATCGATTTTGTGTTAGATGTAATTTTTTATTTAATGAAGATGAATATTTGTTTTAATAATTTTATAATAGTTGAATTTTGTGTTGGTTATGAGCATTATATAATTTTCTGTTTGCTTACGAAAATAAGGTTAGAAAATTTTATGCAATATAAATATGCATATATTTATTTTTTAAAATCCTATATAATTTTTAGACTATAGTTTCTTTTAAAATTTGTGAATTTCATCATTGAAAATGAATTTTACTTTATGATTCATAAACTTTTATGAGTGGAAAATATTAAGAATTTTGTATTTTACAATAAATATATATTTATTTACATTAAGTAAGATACATTTAAAAATATTTTTATTTGTTCTGGAATTCTTAGCAATCGCCTTGAAAGTCTGAGAATTCTCAGGAAAATTTTTTTTTTCGCGTTTGAATAGACAACTTATAAATGCGAATTGCACACAAATTAAATCAACTATATAACTCGGAATTTTACATTAATGAAGAATCTTGAAGAGCGTACTTTCTTTAACATTTGCTATTATTTGAGGGATAGGAACGTTTCATTAAACGTTTCAAGCAGGAAAATCTCGATACATTTAAAATCCATGATGAAAGTTTTACACATACGGTCGGACATACGGATTGCGTTCGATCCGGTTTCGCCGGGTATTTTGGCGCACGGTTTATAAAAACGACGGCCTCGACGTCGCGTCGTTATGTCGGTGCATTTGTAACCGTTGTCCTTGGTGCGGCCCTGTTAAATGCAAACTAGCAAATGAAGGGCAATCCGTATCGATATCCGACTTGCGTCTGGTTTACGCACGCATCCCTCGCACGTGTCTGCGACTTGCGTGCGTAGCCTCGCCGCGGCGATCGAACACGCGGCCTTTAATTTATCAAATGTCGAAACTCGCGATCTTGTAACACACAGAAGGAAAAATAACAAGTCGATTATACATGCAGATAATCAATTATTTAATTATTATGTAACAATCAACGCGTAGCAAAACACCATCGATAAGGCAAATAGCAAAACGATAATATAACTATAATTATTGAAAATAACGGAAAACAACTTTAAAGGAGATAGAGAAAGATAACAATTAAAAATGTAAGTGGCGGAAAATTGAATTAACCGTAAAGCGCCTAGGAAAATTGCTCTTGCCATTATCCAGACGCTTCATTTATGAAAAATGTAATGTTTTTTTTTTTTTTTTTTTTTTTTTTTAATTTTTTTCCTATCCTCATTCGACCGCGATTCTCTTGATATCACGTGCACACATAGGATAACATTCCTGTGAGCAATGCAAAGTGTTTCGTGACTCAATGAATTGTCTCGTGAAACGCAGCGATGACCGCGATGATCGCGATGTGTCGGGTTCACGCACATTTCGCACGTCAGCTTCGTCGTTAACGACGAGATACTCGCAGCGACGCGTTGCACGCAGTATTAGCCAGCACTTGAAACAATACTCACGTAACGCCGTCACGGCTGTCCTCGAATTTCGCAAAATAACGTGGAGGCTTACGCGCTGACTTATATTCAATGTAAACGTAATTAACGACCGAGCAGCTGGTAGAATAATAATTTCGCTGTTTGCATGCCTCCCTGCTGGAAATATTTAGCGCCGGAATATCGCCACGGTGTACTCGTTTACAATCATGATAACCGCATATTTCTCACCCCAGACACGAGTATACACAAAATCTACTTGTGTGTAAGTAGAGCTTCTAAGTTAATTAAAAAATTGCGTAATAGTTTTCAGTAATAATGATAAATTTCTTCTTGTGAAGAAAGGGGGTTGGGGAAGGGAGGGAGTGATATTATTTATTTGATTATCGATTCAATAAATCGATAAGTATGGCTTTAACTTTAGATTGCCACGGTGCAAGTCTGTTAAAAATAACAGTACATGTCAAGTTGACTTAAGAGAAAAGTGAGAAAAAAATCTTTTGAAGATAAATCGATATTTTATTTTAGAAATGATAAGCGTAAATACTTAATAAGTAATTTTTCGCAAAGAATTCCTTCCTTACAGAATGATTTCCTTACAGATGATTTCCTATCTTAAATATGGATTTGTTCTAAATTTCGATATCCGTTATGATGAAAAAAATAACCTTTTATTTATATTACATATCCAAAGATTAAAAATATCAAAAAACATGATTCACTTTTATTATATTTCTCTGTCAAAAACAACTTGGGCCACTTGGATCGTTGATGGCATATTTCCGATTTTCACAAAATATGTCTTTTGACCGGCGTCCTTTGATTCTTTATTCCTACCAATAGCTGTTTTTTAAGAACAAAAATTGATCCCTGCCATTTACCATTTATCGATTAATTTAAAATAAAAAAGAATCGCTTGGATCTTCAAATCGTGGAACTGCGAAAAGCTATAAAATATATTGCGAAAGAAACTTTTTTTGCTGTAGTGTTCTATATGCTTGATTGTTAATAGCTGTTTATTTTATAGCCGTTTTAGTATTGATGGAATTTAATAGAAATGTTAATGTTGCATTAAATTATCATTAAATGATTAATTGTATTATTAGTGAGGACCGTTGTATCAAATGTCAATGATTATCTTCAGTATTAATTCAACTAATTTATTTTAAATTAATAACAGTGCGCTTGGAAAGCTTCACTATTAAATATTCAGATTTCATCGATATATAAAGTCGGTATACAATATTGGTCGGTGACTTTTTTAACTTTCGCGACACGTTAGATAAGTTAGTGTCAGATATATATATATATATACAGCCGATAATTCTACGGCTGTGAATCCTCAAATTGTCGCGGCGAAACGAAGAGAAAGTTGACTCGGACGAATCCGGCCGATGACAAAATAATAACTCGATAACGAGCGTACAAGTTCGAGCGAGTTCTATTCCCGAAAGAACCGTTTCGAGTGACGCGCCTGTCAATAAGAATCCATCGCAGGCGTGGAATTCCTTTCACCACCGTACGGTCATCGTTTCGCTTCGTAGGAAGCTCCTCCGAGACGACTCTCGCTCGAGCGTGACGTGGATGGATCGATTTTGCGCGCGCGGCATAATAAACCCGTGAAATATTAACCGAAATATTATAATTACCTCAATTATGAGTAATTATCATGGTTTCGTAAAACACACGCGATACCAGAGTTTAATTTTATGATATTTACATATACTTTCGTTTCTTTTTAAAGAATCACTAATGTACTTTCAATCTGGTTTAATTAACGATTATATTATTACAGTGTCTGATAAGAGGAACGCATTTGATGAACAAGACGTTGAAACCTGTAATCATCTTTTGTTATGTTGAATCATTAATTGAGTATCATACTTTCTCCGCGCGAAATATCGAAACTAAATATTTTTATGCAAGTAGTATCATTCAGAATCAAAGTTCTATTAAAACTTAGCTACATACTTAACTAAAAAATAAAGTTTTGCTATTTAAGTGTTTTTAAATATCTATTGGTAATTAATAATCCATTATAAAATATATATAAATTTATAATTATGTGATAAGTGTAATGTAATTCAATGTAATTAATATAAGATATTTATATTTTATTAATATAATGCTATATATTTTTAATGATCTTTTGATGTTGACAAATTGTTGATTAGCAAATTGTTTTCGTTTAAACGTTCGTATTTAAAATTAAATATTATATGTATGTCAGAAAGAAACATTTTCTTTTCTCTGCTCTCTCGATATCTTAAGTAAATTTGACTGTGAAAATATTTTTTTTATTTCTTGAATGGTAGATAACGAACTGTGAGTCATAAATAATGAAGAAAATTGAAAAAATCATTAATGTACAAAAATTTTCTAATTGTTTGCTTTAATGTGTGTTGATAATTTTCATATGTATAAATTATACAATATCCACTTCTATAAGTTTAATTTCTATTTTGTATGAATTAATGGCGAATTAAATATTTGTTTTCCGATAAATAGTCGCCGATTTATAATTCAGCAATTGGAAACAATTAATCATACTGGCTAATGATCTTTGACTGCCAATCATAGAAAATAATCACGTTTGATTTTCTGTGATAATTATCACAAATAAATAATAACATTTGACTAATTACGTAAAGTTAATGTTTATTTAAAGTAAGACATAAAATTTCTTCTTTTAAAACGCAATAGATAATAGACATATGTATAATTTATCAAATTACATAAAAATTTAATTAAAATGAAAGTAAATTCTATCTTTAAACAAATGTTAGACTTAAATATATTTCTTCTTGAACTAATTAATTAAACGTTCAAATTGCAAAAAGGATTAAATAATTTGCGTGCAATTGTTAAATTATACATAATCTATATATATATATATATATATATATATATATATATATATATTATATATATTATATTTATACTCACAAGTATTCGTGCACATATGTATGTATGAATCAAATTGCAGCGTGTTCGTCGTATCTAGAGATTCACGTAACGATATCTCCATTAGTCTTCCAAATCCACTCTCGGAGTGGAATTAATCATCTCGAGCACGACGTTAGTAGATCTACAATATGAAACGTAACACGTGCGATTATTAGCAGCGGCACACGGAAGGAAGTATTCCCGACACGCATACATTTCCTATCGCTTGCGAGAGTGAATTTTATAAAATAAAATTTGTCGCGCGAGCGTGAAGTCGCGTTTCTCGATTATTACGTAGCGTTTCGTGCTTTGTTTATAACATTTGAGACGGTTGGCACAGCGCGAGGCTTATTGTTTACACTGCGCGCTTATCTCGATGTTTTTGCGGCGAGGCGCGGCTCGGCCTGCCAGCGGTGGCGGGGGGGGGGAGGGGAGCCGCGTGACGCCGCATTACCGTTCGAGACGCGAGCGCGACGAGGTGCGATACACATCTTGAACGCGATCACTCCCTATGAAGGCGATGCTCGGACCGCACAATCGTCCAATTCCCTCGCGTTCGTAAGCATTAGGCCTTGCACACAATGGAGAAACAGGAATAAGTGTTAGATTTAGGAATAAAAATTAGGAATAAAGATTGAACGTAAAATGGACATAGGTAAATATTAGATATAGACTACGTTCAGAAACACCATCCGAATGACGATCCGTGTATCCTCTTATCCTTGTTTAACATTCGACGAACAACAAGGATAAAACGATACGGTGGAGTCACTCGGGTGTTGTTTCCGAACGTAGCCATAGTTACATACATATATCAAATATTAAATTTTGGAAATAAACATTGGGATAGACGTAGAGGATAGACGTAACGCAAAATGGACATAGGTAAATATAAACTACAGCTATATTTGTATAGCTGTATCTTATATTTACTTGTGTCCATTTTGCGTTACGTTTAATCTCTATCCCCAAATTTTATTTCCAAAATTAAATATTTACTCCTGTTTCTAATTCCTATTCCTGTTCCATTGTGCGTAGGGCCTTATCGTCGGTCGTTGCTCGAGGCGAGGGCCTATCTCATTCGATTCATCTGTACGAAACGATGTAAATGTAGTTCGGCTATTATTTTCGTATTCTAAAACACGCCACGAAGCGCCGGATTCAACGGATTTTCGAGTAACAAAAGAACATAATACGCACTGATCATCCATTAATAACAATGTCCTTCATGGGATTTGTCCGTGCGATATTGACTGAACATTGTTAAATGGTCTCCCTGTCTTACGCAACCGTTAATTCAGTTTTATGAATCGTCGTACTGCGTAGTAAACAAGATCAAATGACGCGTGATTTTTCAACTCTTCATAGTAAGATTCGTCCGTTTAGTTTATTAAACGAGACATCGCGGGATGTCGAAGAATTTCAGTTTTGCGTGATCTCATTTTTGTCATTGTAAAATAATAAGATGCGCATCGCGTGCGATTAATTTTGGCCAAGTGTCGCGTGATTTAATTAGTACATGTACGGTTGTAATTGACATGCAATCGTGTTTTCGCGAGTGTGTGAGAGTGCAAGCAAGACAGGAGGAGGAGAGAAGGAACCATCTGAGAGGAGGAGCAGGGAGGCATCGGCGGAGCAACGCAAGGTAATTATTTAATTTTTAATTCTTATTTAAGTTTATTAGTATAAAATTGTATTTTTATTTATGAAATTTTACAAATGCTTATATTTGTGATAAAAATCTGGAAAATTATTTTGCGTAATTATTTATTGCAATATTAATTTTTTGAACGCCTCTATAAATTGTGTATATTTCTATTTTGCAATTCAACGTATTCCGCCGCAGCGCATCAAATTGGAGTGTTGAATTATCTTTTATTTGGGGCAATGGATCTGTGAAAGCGTGTTGCGTCGGATTAATTTGAGATTGAAATGTATGCGTATATTCATTTACGATTAAATGAATATGACGTTTCATAGATTCACCGTCGGAAAATGGATGAGAGTTAGAATTTATTAATATTAATATTCAATCCTGGAATGTATATAATCGTCCATTGATTTATCCTTACAAGGATGCATACATATTTACTTTTATCGACACATTTCGTGTCATGTTTTATTATATATGATAAATGTTAATTGCGAGATGTCAGTCATTTGAAATTTACTGGAATAATTCGTAAGCATGAATGAAAAGTATAATAAATATCGATAAAAAATATCTCATAGAGTAAAGGAGTAATAAGAATAATAATAGTGTTTATGTAAGAGAAAAATTCTGGAGATATTTTATTTCGTATTTTAGGTGAGATTTTATTGAAACGCAATTGAAAGCATCATAAAGATATATAAAAATAAATTAATAACATGTGTGCAGTTTACTTAAATATAAAATTTTCAGTTTATTTTTAAGATAAAATACAGAAAGAATTGAAGTGAAAGAATATAATAAATAAAACACTGATATTTTTAAAGTATAAAATGACATATAAAATATAAAATTGTTTCATATTATTCTTATAGACAATGAGAAGCGGAAAAAAATCGTTATTGTATGTATGTATTTAATTATATGTATTTAATAAGTAACATAAAAATAAATGCCTATAAAATAATCCAGGATTGAATGTAACGCGAATTATTGTAGGAAATTAATACTATTATTAGAAAGTTTCTTTTGCAAATAATATTTTATACAATCACGTAGCGTGCTTCAGTTGCTTAATTGTTTTTAATAACAAACTTGCCAATAATTTTATTTTAATTTTATATAACCCATTTATTCATACTCAATAATTCGATACTCATATTTGACTGTATCACTCCTCAAAGCAGAGGAAAATATGAAGTTTAAGAAATTTCTTATCGCGAAGTTTTATCGCTGATTTTCCACGTGCGCTATCATATCTTCCTCCACGCTTGAATTCCGTAATGATGACCAATGAAATTAAACCTTCGATGAGTACATTCTTTCACTGGGCTAACCAGCTTTCGCGTTTGTTCGATATTTCACGCGTGCGGAATATGTCGAACGTACACAGCGGTAGGTAGACGGAGGACACGCGTAGGGGATGAAAGGAGCGTGCTGGCGCCGCCCTTCTGTTCTCATTATCGTGCACGGCGATAGGGCGCCAAGAGGACGGGAACCCTCTCTGGCGGCACTTTCTCTATTTAATGCCCCCGGACTCTCGCAGGCTGTATACACTAATATCGATTCGCACATTCGCGACAAATTGCGAGGATATAAGGTAATTGAACGAAATTAGGGGGTGGATAATCGAACGTCGGAGTTTTGAGGAAATTACGAGCGATTCCCCTCTTGATGTACGCGCTCGCACGAACCGCATGGTCTATCTTTCCTCGCTGCAGACACGCTTGCTTGCGCTATGCTTTCTTTTTTTTTTTCTTTTTTTTTCCCTTCACTCGACAACATTAAGAGGCAGATAATTTGAACGAGCTTTTTACGCGGCTCTCGAGACGCACGAGAGTCTAAGGTTATACCCGCGAAGAAACAAAGTCTGCTTTTTCAGCTGCGCTTTCTGTCCATTTTCTTTCCTCAAATCGCGCGCCGAGCTTGCAAACAGACGCACGTCGCCGTCTTTTTTAGGACTTTATACGTGCGTAATATATTATTCTTGATGCCGAAAGCAAGTATAACAAAGATATCTTTAGGGCTTGGAACACAGGAAATGATGAATAATGAATTAAAAATAGAGGATTGGAAATAGAAAATTAAATTTTTCGATATTTAAAAATCGATGCTTTTCGATGTGCATCAAGGAATATCAAGATATTCTTTTTGATCGAAAAAAATTTTTTGTTTCCAGTTCTTTATATCTAACTCTTTATTTTTTATTTCCGTTTATTATCCGTCAAGCCCTTACCCTTTTCTCGCTTTTATTTCCTTATTCTCATTTTCATCAATGTATTGTAGATTAATTGCAATCTCGGTTCAATTTACTCTTTATCTTCTTTAATTCATAGAGCTGCATGAAGATGGAAAGTGAGTTTAATCGAGTCAAAGTTAATCTATGCTCATTAATCCACATTGGGGGTTAAATATATTTTGAAGTTAATAATATATGACATCAACGTTTCCAATTTCTTCGAGATACCATGAGATGCATGCCGTATAAAATTCTACATTTTGGTAAATTCGTTTTTCGCGAAACAGTTACGCCATTTTCCACTTTGCGCGTTTAATACTCGCTCGCGCGAGTTAAGCGTGAAACGTGGAAAGAGGGAAAACGAAGAGAAAAATCATTTGCGAGAGGGAGGAGGGAAGGAGAGGCAAGTGGGAGGGGGGGGGCCATAGGAGCAGACGATGGCGCCGTGTTTCTTTTCTCATTATCGTAGCCGCAGGGTTCCGACACTCGATACAACGTTAGTACGTTGACCTATTTTTCCGCCCTCTAATCTCTCCCGTATCTTCGCATCGTCGATTATGTGACAGTAACTGAATATCAGAATTATTTTATTGTGACTGAAAAAAAAACTCTCTCTCTCAGTAGGAAATATCTTGAAATAAAAACGTTTCCATTATAGGTATAAAAATTAATTATTTCTGTCTCGAAATATTTAAGCGTTACACGGAATCTCGCGGGGGGGGGGGGGAGTTGAAGTTTATTTAAGCACATGCACGATATTGGAAAATAATTTAAATGAGATTAAATAATTTTCGCGCGAAGTCTACGTCGCGACGACGGACGACGCGGTAATTTCTCGATCTTAAAATATTACACGCGATATGTATATCCCGCGTGCGGAACGCGATTCATAAGTTATCGCACAAGAATGTGCTTTGATTTCTTTTTTTTTTTTTTTTTTTTTTTTATTATCGCGTGATGTCGGGGCGCGTCGTTTGCCACGCGCGTTCTCGAGACCGTTTTGACGTTTTCGCCCGCTATCGGTGCCCGGTCGGCACAAAAGTGATCGAGTCGGTTCCGACACGAAACGGGCAAATCGACGACACGAGAAAAGGAGATTTTTTTTCTCCTGTGACTTGGTGGGTCAGGTTAGGAATGTTAGTCGAATAGGGGGCGAGCTTATCGAGCGCACGCATCGTCACGCTTCGGGCATAGCTTCGAAACTCCGACCTTCGAGCGAGCGGCCACGCTCAGACTTAAACTTATTTTCCCCCCCATACGTGACAATTATAGAGATAATCGAGATATCGTTTTATAACTTTATACGTCCTCGCGTCCAAGAATGATATTTTTCAGAATGATATTTTTCGGCGTTCCGCTTTGGAACGGCATCCTTCGATCGTTCCGCGAAATACCTGAAAATTTATTTCTTCCAAGTCCGATCTCTCTCTCTCTCTCTCTCTTTCTCTCTCTCTCTCTCTCTTTCTTTTTCTCTCTCTTCTAATGGTATTAATTTTGCAAATTACACCAAGAAAATGCATTATGTATAGATATTTATTCATGGTCTTTTTAGGAATCTCTTTATCACTCGCGAGTGTTTTATTCATTTCTTTTTATGTTTTTACATTCTTATTCTCTTTAACGTGACATCCGCGACTTAATTGAAGTAATTTTCGTTAAAAGTTTCCATACTAGCACGAATGCACAATGACTGATAAGTACGAAAGGAAAAAGAAGGAAAAAGAACTCGTATGCATAATCTTATCTGGGGTCCGCGGTAACGGCGATATACGTGCGCGTTGATTCGTCGTAAATTGCTTCGAGAAAATATATTCGGTTTGTTAGCGTGCCAGCTGTAGAAGCGAGATAATTGGAGCAACCGAGAATTCTTTCAAATACGTTAATTATTTTCAAGCTGTCCGAGTAGTTAATTAAATTTCTGGCTACAACCAGAGATGCAAATAAAAAATTATTCAATTCTCCGATGGTGAAACTCTAAACTGAAAGTATGGCCCGATAACAAAATCGGTCTTCTTGACTCGCAGAATTTTTCTGAATGATAATCAGCGTTTCCCGTAAATTAAAAAAAGGACATTTCCCTTTAATATCCCGTATAAAAACGAGCAGTATAATTTTTATTCGTTGTATCTGCTATTTTGATCAGTAACGGTGCAATTTTTTTCGAAACAGCTTTCCAAACAGAGATCCCCAAAGGACGTCCAATTGACGAGGCCGACATATTTGCACGTATAAATAAATAACATTGGAGTTTTTATTATATTACGTTAAATTAAAAATTGGAAAATGTGTATTGAGAATCGAAATCGGGTATCGATTTTTGTGCAGAGGGAAATTCACGATTCTTACCACTCGGCAAAAATCGCCGAGTTTAATTTCTTATCGGCTTTCAATTTTCGTTTATGTAATTTGCACGCAACGTTAAACACGGAAGGAAATCATCTGATCGTCGAATTGACAATGATTGAATAAAGCGAGGCACTCGCGCGCCATCGATAATTCGTAGTCGAAGAGAAAGGCCGTAGTGGCGTAGGCGCTTTCCCCAGTTTACTCACCGGTTCCTTCGGCTTCGTTGCAAAGTACAACGCCAAAGAAACAACGAGATACATGCAGTATAATCCTCCTCGCGAAATGAAAACGGCAATCGGCCGGGGCCGTCGAACTCGGGCAGATCGTACAACCTTGAGCTCGCGATAACCGATCGATGATAAAAGCGACAGAACGCGATCACGGTAATCCTACAGTGGAATTTTTTAAAGGGACGATTACTTGTTTGCCTAAAGTCTGCATTTATATTTACCATTACACGGCAAAAAAAAAAATTAGCTTTAAAAAATCAAGACACTGTATGTGTATTCTCACATACAAGCAGGAATATTGTAATCTTCATATAAAAGATTTTTAGTCTCGAGTCGAGTAATACTTGTATCGATACAAAGCTAATCAAATCAAGACTAAAATTTTTAAAAAGATTATAACATTCTCTTGATTTAAGATTAATTTCTTTTTGTAAAATTATCACGTCGTACAAATAAAGGGATGAAATTCGCTTCTTAAATAATTAAAGGAAGATTTCAAAGGAAGATTTTAGAATAAATAAAATAGATGAAAGATATAGTACATATAATTATAAATTATAAATATAATTATAAATAATTATAAATATTTCGCACATATGTTATAATTGATGATTATAAATATAAAAGACATATTTTGCATATTGATTTTTTTATAACGAAATATCTGTTTATGTTAAAGTATTTTTTTTATAAATGTTATTATTATTATTAGAAGAAACATCGGTAACTTTTTCACGTGCACGTATATAATGCAACATAAAATTATGTATAATTATATATTATTATATGTAATTGTATATAATTTTATATATATATATATATATATATATATATATATATATATATACATATAATCCAAAAACAATGTCATTCTGTTTTATTTATTACAGAACATTACGATATAATATTACGTTGCAAAATGTATGCGAATATTTATTTTTTGACAACGTGGTTTTAAATTATCATTTTTATTTTCATTATCTTGAAACATAATATTTTGCATTTCGTGTGATTGCTCTTATTTTTTGCGTTTACTAATATTGGACAGTCTCGCGTTTATTTTATGAGACCGAGTAGGACAGTTTCGAAAATATCTCGTAACTGAATATTGTGCACACTGATGGAGAAATGTAATTCACGAATAGCGCACATCCTCGGACAATGCTGCAACTTGTACATTTGTAACTGGACATTAACTGCATAACAAATAAGCACAACGTATTGATTACAGGCGCATTATTTTCCTCGGCGTTTCCCTCAGGTTACGCGTATTCCGGCGAAAATTGTTGCAAATGATCGTCCTTTACCGTAGCAATGAGACTGTAACTGACATGAGACTTTCCGTCTGACTGTTATTAGCCGCACGCAATTGATTTCTTCATACGTATGCGCTGTGTTAATTATGCAGATGGCACAGCTGATTGATTGGTCTTCCTACGACGAAGCAAGTCTTTGAGAAAATTGTTCGCCGCGAGAAATTAACGCACGTCGACAATTAACCGCACAACCTGTGTTCTCTTAAGTTTCTATATTTTCTCTCTATTTTTTATCACAGAATACTTCGAATACTTCCGTGAATAATTTAATTTAGCAACGTATAACGATAAAACGAAGTTTCGATTTCCTCCTGATGAAAATTTACGTTGTAATTTAGAATCACAGATTAAAGATCATATGAATTGTTGTACTCATTCATCAAAAAAGAACGTTCAAAAAAAATGCATTTACATTCACACATTTCGCGATAATTGTAGGTAACTACTGTGATTACGATTTTTACTGAATTTGTCTGGCTTTCACGCCAAAGTGTCGATTTCGCTTTTATTTTCGACCGACGATTTTCGCCAGACTTCGAAATTTTGGTAACTCTTATTGCCTCATTTGAGTGACGACTTAAAAAAAAAAGTGATTTCACGAAATGTAAAAAAACCCAATCGCTCCGTTGAAATTAACGGCAATCAGACGGCGTGTTCGAAGACGTGTTCACCTGTTCGCGTCCTGACGAATTCTTCGCGGCTGTACACAAATATCGAAATTCGTTCCGGCTGTCGTTCCCGTAATCGGGGCTTCTTGTTCGCGACGTAATATGTAGAAGGCATCACTTTACTTGTCGGACATTCTAACGGACGTTTTGTATCACGAGAAGCCGCCGTGTGCCGCTGTACAAGTCCAACACTTTCACCGGCGGATTTCTAACGCGGACTCTTGATCTTCGGTTGCGTTCACAACTGACGAGGCGAGCCCTCCGACGATGCGCCACGCAATATGAATTCTCAAGTTTTTTTCTACACGATATATATATATATATTTTTTTTTTCATCCAGCAACAAACGGTTCTAGCGCACAAATAATTAGCGAAGAGGTATTACATGTATTTTTCAGTAGACTAGCTTACTTTCTTAATTGCCGATACGTCAACCGACTTAAATTCCAACATTACACACGGCAACAGATTTTCCAACGTACTTACTTTTAAACAAGCGTGCCAATTGTATTAATGGAAAAACGTACATTTTGCAGCGTGTATATTTTGTTCCATTTATAGAAGAATGTTTCGCTATTCGAAATTTCAGCTGTGCGTGACGCAACAGGTAGAGAAATAGTAGGAAAGATCGGGATGATTTGTTGCGTGATTTTGTAATTCTCGCGAAGTGATAATTTCGTTTTTTTTTTTTCATTCTTGAGATAAATTCTCTCGACTCGTTGATGAAGTTGTTTCTTAATTTCCTGGAATATTTCGATAATCTCTCTGCGTGAATCTGGTACGCCGAATTCTTGAATTAAAAAGTTAAAAGCAACTTCACTGGAACTTTACTTATCCTAGAAATACAAAAAGAAACAAAATTATGAAAAATATAAATATGAATCACAAATTATTCGTCGTAATTTATTACTATCTTTTGTGCATCTCTTTTTGCGTTGAACATAGCGTTAATTTATATTAACGTAACTCTTTTATGTCTCATAAAGTGAATATACGTCATATTTTCGAAAAGACTATTGGCAGTTTAACTTGCTTTTCAAAAATATACGTTGCATTTGAGAAGGAAGACAGAGAAAGATACAAAAACAAGTTAAGGATAAATCATTCGTTTTTGCAGAATGAGAATTTTTTGTGTGATTACTTGTTATTTTTACGACTTTACAGTCGTATAAGAAAAATGTATTTTTAACATCCTTTGATTGAACATTTCTATAAAAAGTTGTCGGTTTAAATGAGAACGTTGAAAAAATTTATTTTGCAGCTATCAGTTCGGTTCTGTATTAATTAAAACAGTACCGCATCGCAGTTTAACTATATGTATGATGAAAAATGATACACGTTTTGTGTAACAAATTAAAAAATGATTAAAAGCATCGGAAATAATACATTTTCTTCGCTGCATGAGAGCTAGATAAATTAATCGACAATTAAATATTGGTTTTGTTTTCTCTGAACTATTCTATAAAAAGCAACGGGGAGATATATTTATCATCTCATTTATACGATAACATGTTTTTAACGTACATACGGTGTGTCTCTCTTAGATTTTTCCGGCGTTTCTCAACGTGTTCGTTGTTCCCTCGTGTACGAGTCGAATGGACACGAGGCAGATTTGTCACGAGCGAAAGCTCGCGATCTGGGCTACTCTATATATTCGCGGTATGTTTAGTTGTTTATTCGAAAGCGAGCGTTTATTCGCAAACATAAGACCGTATGACAGTCGCTCCGCTGACCCGCGTCGCCGTTAAATGTAAATCAGCTGATATTATCGCGCCGCTAATGTCAACTTTGTGCGTGATCGCGTTCAATTCACACACAGCTACATTTTCGCGGATTATATTGCATCGCGCTCGTAATAAAGCTCGCGCATAATATCCGGCTGTTGATAATCGCTGTCGATAAACATGTCCAATTGAGACCCATTAATAGCCAGAGAAAATCCACTTCGTCATTTAATTCTGATTTATCGCGCACGCATGAAATTCCCTTTATTATGCGGATTTACCTTTATTTATTTGTCATTTAGCGATTAATATAACAAAGTAAATCGTTACGTTTCATATTTAATTATCTATTCGCTATATATTTTGTATTTGCGTAGCATACATTTCATTTAATATGCAAATATGTGTGATATGTTTAACGTGATAAAATGGAATATGCCGGCGAAAATTTCTCGCTCCGAGCCAGCCTCGCGAGGGCTTTGTTTTTTTTTCTTTTTTTTTTTTTTTTTATTATATTCGATATTTCGAGGTTTAACGAGAATTAACGGAGGACGATCGCGTTCCAGCGTTGACGGCGGTGAAAGTTACGATCGGCTTGTCGTCGTGTATGTACGTGGCCTCGTTCGTCGCTCTTTTACGAGCGCGATGTGAACGTCCCCTAACACGAGACAGTAGCATGGCACGGAGCAGGGATCGTGTCCGAGGAACACGCGATAGTTGGCGAAGTTGGAGAAGGGAGGAGGGTGGAAGATACCAGCTGGTTTTACCTCCGACAAAAGGGAGAGGTATTATACTTACGTCTCCTAAGGTTCGATCGTTACCAACCGATTATTTTGACTTTAAGCGAGGCTTAAACATGCGTCTGTCTTTATTTATTCGGAAAGAAGTATAAATTCAGAAAGTTCGTCTAAATTCTCGTGAAAATATTTCCGCGTTTCCAAAGTCCGAGATGAGTATTTAACAAAGTTACATTAATTTGGATTGATGCAAATTTCTCTATCTTGATCGTCTTTCTCTTTTAACATAACGATTAACTTTTATCAGCGGTGAGAGGAATTTATGACGAAACCGACTGAAATGTTAAAATTCTATTAAAATAGAAGCGCGGGGAGTGTGACAGCGGAATAATGAGTCTATTAAAGTGAAGGAAGTGAAGCCGCGCCTCGAATTAATTTATACGCCCGTAGTAGTCGTACAAATGAGTTTTGCGTCAGATTTCACTTGGAGTATTTGACGAGCATAGATGAGGTAACAGATAAGAGATTCCGTGATCCCATCGACTCGGTGGATCGCTCGCGATAAAGAGAGCAAATATCGTCGGGAAGAACAACAAGAGGAAAACTTTCCTCTTCGTGGCGTTCCGGCTGAATGAGCGCGCGCGCGCGCGCACGCGCGATGTAACTTTCGGCAAAACTTGATAAATCGGCGGGGCGGGGGTGGCTCTAAAAGGTAAACGGCATACTTCGCGGCCGAGTTATCGGGCGGGATTAGCCGCTTAGGAGCACGGCACGGAAGGCGAAGAAAAGAAATTCGACGGCGGCGGGAGGGAAGCTCCGCGTTGAAAGTAGGTCTCCCCGGGGAAAAGATTCAGCCCCCTCCTTCCCCCCCCCCCTTCGTAATGCAGCCTCGCAACGTTCCACCGACGGTATTTCCGAGAAACATGAATGGCAAGACGCGCCGTACGGTTTTCTACCTCGCTATACGGAAAAGATTACTCTCCGGAATAGATAGAGATATACACGCGTCGTTTCCGCACTTGACTCTCGCACGACAGAATCGTGAACGAAATGGATCGATGAGGTCTCGAATATATCCTTAAAAGTATCTAATTTTCCTTAGGTTATTTTTGGGCCTCTGCGATTTACTTCGATCTGAAATGCTCGAATGGTCTCATAATTCACGATATTAATTTTGATAATGGAACCTATCTGGAAAATGTGTAGTCGGTGTTCTAATTGTGAACGTCATAAATTGTCAACGTCATAAAACGTAAGAAGATTTCTTGAAGCAAAATCTAATTTTGAGTTGATTACGAAGGATAAGATATAGAAATGTGTATTGTAAATTATTAATATATATTATATAACTGAACCGTTTTTTGGTCGTGTAGACAGTAGAGAGCGCGACAAGATCTCAAGTGTCTATTTTATGAGTTTAAATTAACAAATTCAATAAATCATTTCTAGAATTTCTAGAATCTTGTAATTGCGAATCCGAAAATGTAGCGATCAAAAAATATCTCTAATTCCCCGAATAATATCCTAATAATAATTACTTGTAAGAATTTATTTAAACTTGCTATTTTAAATTATTTAAATTGTAAATTATTAATATTAAAGTACATTATTAATAAGATGACATAATTTTTTAATCATCATCCGTCATTTACGCGACCGACGATGTTTTATTTGATAATTATGCTTGTGCCACTTTGAAAAAGACACAAGTTCTCGGTTGAGATTATTTTTATATCATCGGAGGTTGTAGAAGAAACATATTGCATAGGAATGTGGACATGTGCGCTGGTCGAATATTTTTAGAATTTCTCTGCAGGAGTCCTCAAGCTGGTCCTCTCTCCCTTTGTCGTTCCTTTCTCGTCAACCCTAGTGCATTCACACCCGTTTTCAACTTCCGTCATCGTATCAGAATCCCCGTCGGTTAAGCCTGTGAATAGAGGCCACCTGCTTTGAGCCGTGCTCGATTACATTGCGAATCATCGGTATAATCCCTATTGTGTTTCTAAACTTTCATTTCGCCAATTCTTGTTCTCAACTCTTTATAAACTTTCGTTGAGCAGGGCTTCTTTCCTATCGACTCTCAATCGATTCAATAACTCGATTAGCTTTAACCTTGAGCGCTCGCTATTATAAATAAAAATGTTTTAGAATTAGATTCTATTGTGGCAATTTAACTTCTGTGGATAGGATTTATATTTTTTTTTCTGCAAAAAAAAAATTTATTAAATCATGCAGTACACTTTGCTTTATTTTTTACAGACATTTTTAGTATTTTCACATAGGTTTTATTTTTAATGATGAAAACCTGAATAACATTTATTTTAATTTACTATAGTCGATAATAAAGAATTAATACGAGAAAACAAATAAAAATAATGATCTCACTAATATACACATAATTTTTATTATGATGAAATTAATTAATTTTGCGTAAGTTTTTCAGCTGAAGTAAACTTTTCTTTTTCGAATAACATTATAACTATTTGTGATTAACTTTCGCAAAATTTCTCAAGGGTTAATCTTATCATATATGGAAAGAACACTTTTGCCGGCAAATTTAAAAATTTGGCTAGATTTGAAAATAATATTTTGTTGGGCCTTCAAAATTATTATATACGATGTTCAAATTGATTGTTAGAAAATCAAACATTTTTGCAGTATTATCATTATATTTAAGTGTTCTACAAAATAATTTTGATGGGCCAACAAAATTATTTTCAAATCTGTATCTGGTCAAATTTTTAGATTTGCCAGCAAAAGTGTTCTTTCCGTGTAAAATAGCAGAGCACGAGACAATTTGGACGAACTAGAAACGGTAAAAATCATAAGGTCTTTCGAGAGAAATAGAAAACCCGTTACATTGGGCCGAGCTCTATTCGGCAAAAATCGTGATCTTGCATCCGAATTCTGTGTGGTATATCTTCGAGGTCGTCAGTGTGGTCGATGACCGCGCGATCATTATTATTTAAGCGTTACTGTTACCAAGGCGAAAAGAGGTGAGCGACCGAGTTGAACAAATCGCACGGAATGCATTGTCAATGACAAACATGTTGGCGTCGTAGTCGCTCTGCCTTGCATTCGAGGTCGCTATTTCGAGACTGAGACCGCGTAAGGATCAGTTGCTTCATGAACTCTGGTGTCTCTTGGTAAAAATGTATAAAAAAAGAGAGGGTTGAATCCTTGGGTCATAGATATGCAAAGATGGGAATTAATTTGATGAGACAAGTAATTAATAAGTCTCAGCTTCAGTTCTTGAAGAAGAATCTTCCCTGATTTCGTCAGAGAATTTAATACATTAATACATTAATTCATTTTTATTAATTTAGCACCCTCGATAGAAATCAAGAATTCAATCAAGAATCAACTTAGAAATCAAATTAGGATTTATTCCATCGTTAAGCATTAATTAATTGTTAATCAGTCTTAGACTTAAGTTTATTGTTTCTATACGTAAAACATTAATATTAAATCTGAACGTGTCGACTTGTCATTATCTTGTATCCTGAAATTTTATATTAATTCCCTATGAATATACAGAAACTTTGGATTAGAATAATTATTAATAATTATGTCTTAATAATGTGACACACTTGAATTTAGCGGCGATATAAAATTATTTAAATTAACAAAACTTTATTTCCGATGTATAAGTAATTTTTCAAATAATACTAAAATATTGTTGTAATATAACATAAAATTTATTTTCGCAGTAACGAAAAATGAAATTAGTTAATATAAAAATATAATTATTATATTACAATAATTTAAGCCATAATTTACATCTGAAACATTTTATAATTACATCGATATTTAATAAATTTTTTTCATTCAAATCAGATAGATTTAAGATTACATTAAAGTAAGACAAAATTTTTTGTCTTACTTTATGCTGCAAAATAAAGATAACCCGAGGAAATTAATAGATTGAGGATTAATTATTTTTGGGCTTTTTTCAAGATTATAACAAGGATGAGTAATCGTTCGCGATTGTTAATTGCAATCACTATTATGTCGTATAGCTGATGCTTAATGTCATTATTTTTCTCGTATGTATCGTATTTTTCTCTGTATGTATTGTATTTATGCCGCTCGGTGACTGCGTTACAGCTCCTTGCCTAATGCTGATTGCGCCATTGTAATCGTGACGGCTCTCCGGCCGGGTGCTTTTTCATCATACAATTAGTGACCAAAACTTAAGACGCAATCACGATTGCGTGGAAACCAACACAATTTCTCGATTCTGCTAGCAAACAGCCTGACTTCCGTGTGACAGTCGACCGTAAAAGTTTTGGATATTTATGTCGAAAATGCGTCGGATGGTAATAATAATTAATAATTTATGCTTCCAGTAAGTTGCTCTTTTATTATTATTATCTATTACATTAAAGTAAAATAGCTTTATCTAGATCTTTAATTTAAGATGAGACCCATAATTTTACAAACATTGTGGTAAAACATCACACAATAAATAACATCTGTAGTAATATTTTAAATATTGTTCAATTGTTTCAAAAAATAAATTAGGAAACAGAACGTAAAAAGATATTTTTGTAAAATACAGAAAATATATATTAATAAGTTAAAAGGAATTTGAAGGCGTTCATTATATGCGAATTCCTGAAGGAAAATTGTTTCCGCATATGCCACTCGAAGTAATCTTAACATCTATTCTTGTCTCTCCGGCGTTTGTTCAACAATGAATGTTTTATATCTCGACAATTCGAAGGTGAGATTAAAGCGAGACGCTCCTCACGTTTTAGTGACGTCAGGTTCGCGTAGAAAGAGTCCCGTTAGGAACTCCTCCGTCCCCGGAGCATTGTCGGAATCATCCGGTTCGAGCCTCCGCCGTTGCCTCTCTCATCTCTCTCTCTCTCTCTCTCTCTCTCTCTCTCTCTCTCTCTCTCTCTCTCTCTCTCTTCGAGAGGCGGCGACCTCCTCCACCTCGGTATTCTATCCACCTGCTTTTCAACGACCTACCTACCTACGTGCATCTTGCACACGTATGCACATGCACATACACCGCTCTCGTTATTTTTGTTTTATCGGCGACAATTGCTGAATCGAGCACCCCACCGAGACCGACGAAAGAATTCTCGCAAGTTTTCTCAGGACAAGTGGAAAATTCTCTAAAGTGTTTACATAGTATTACATTTAATGTACGTGATTTATTGCGCTGCGATGGAAAAGATATTTCCTGACCGCGCGACGTTGAATCGACACGTGTCGATTGCTAACCGTCGTTCGATTCGCAAAACGTCTTAACGAAGGAAAAATTAGATTTTTCAGACACACACTATCCTTTTCGTCGAAACATGAAGTGATTTTTTTTTTTTAAGCTCGCACCGACGGATAAACAGCCCGCATGGCGGACTTTTAACCGCGCGATAATCGATTCTTCGTAAATAGAGGAAAAGAATGCGAACGCAGCGTTTCGTGATTTAACGTTTTTTCATCCGCAAATTAATCTATGGCGTCGGATATACGTGTATACACACATAAGCTAAGATATGTATTTATACATCGCGACCCGAATGCATGTGTTAGCAAGTGTGTCAGCTGGCTATGAACGCGGAATGTTTTGTTTTCTTCTCGCTCAGGAGCGATACCTCTCGATCTTGCTGAAATACCGTAAGATAGCTGATATTGAAATGAGATTTTTTGGTACCGCGTGTTTAGTGTCTTGTAGTGTTTTCTGCAATGCTTGAAATGATTCAAGCTCGAGTAAATAATATGTCATAAGCTTCGAATAAAAATTAAAAAAAAAAAAATGTAAAAAAAGAAACACGTAAAATATTAAGTTGGTAATAGATCTTTTGGGATAACTTTTGCATATTTGTATTTTTAACATATTTGTATTTTTAAATATTGCATGACCAACCATTTAAATATGGCTTTAATCAATCTTATTATAATCCTAAGTAGATTACACCCATTATTTGCTCTCGAAGTGATTAAAATCTATCGCAGTCGGAAACCCTATTAGAAGATAATAGAACAAGACATTACGTGTGCCTTAATTATCTGAGGAAAGGAATAAAGGAGAATAAAGTTTACTGTTTTCTATAAAATAAATAATTTTATCAGATAAACGCATACATATTTTAGATAAATTTTTTTAAGATAATATAGAAAATTGTTACAGGTATTATCGGAAAATAATTATAGAAATATGAAATATGAAAATCAGATTGATATGGCATTTTAGGTATTTGGAAAATGCAATAAATAAATCAAATAACAGGCAGGACAAATAAATAATCATTGAGAAAATCGCACAAAATGAAACGAAGCATATTCGCATATTGAATTCTCAAACGTGCTTGTTTATCGAATTCTTTTGTAGGAATGAATCCGTCAAAATTACCAACAAAAAAAACAGCCCAGACATATCACGATCATCCTAATGTTGACTATACACATGCACGTTGCGGATTCCATCGCGAGAGAGGGAGGCGGGACGGGGCGGGTGGACACGAGAGAAACGGGGGTAGAAACCGGATGAAAGACGAAGAGGAGAAAGACGGAGGACGTGATTTGATAACACGGCATCGATCCAAATTCCCAGAATGCCTCCTCTACCCTTCTCTTTTCTCTGCGGCTCCGTGCACACCCTTGCGTCGTCCCTTTCTCTCGTGCCACCCCCCGTGCCGTTTCTCCGACTGTGTGATGCCCGCAACCCAGAACTGTGTAAATACCGACAACCGTTGGTCCGTCTCGCTCCTGACTACTAGGGTATTTTCCGTCCTCTCCCTCTTCCCCTCTCTCTCTCTGTGTGTTTCTGTCTCTCTTTAGCAGAATCCCCGATAAATTCCTGTCACCGGGGTTATTCCGATCGCGCCACGAAAATATGCGGCGCGCGTGACGCCGTTAATAAGTGCGCTATATCATTGCACAGAAAGATTATGCACAGCTCACATCTGAGCAAACATCTGAAGCTCGTGCTGCGAGCCTCTCAATCATCTGAGACTACATCTCTCAAAGATATATATGTAAAAATTGCTGCCGCGCGCGTAGTTTGGGTAATAGAAAAGTATACAGTAACTTACTGTGTTTTTTTTATTAACATGAGGAACGTAAACGGACAGCAATTAGTCAAATAATAATAAAATAAATTAATAATTAATGTAATATCAATATAATTTTATCATGAAAATTTTATTAAAATGTATTACACATATGCAAATTTGTATAATCGAAGAGCTTTGGTGAAATGTGTACCAATTGGAACGCATATTAAAGGAATGAAAAATGGAATATTTATTATCTGAATATTTATGTTTCTTAAAATTGAATTAAAAGCCTAGATAAGTAAAAAATAAATTAAGTATAAAAAAAGTAAAATTTCATTTTTCAGAGTATTAAAAAAAAAAAACTTGTATATTTGGGGAACTGATGGTAATTGAATATCATTAGGATTTATTAGCTGATATCAATAAACTAACTAATAATGTGTACAGTCCTATTTTCTTTGACTGCTTAATGAACAGTTCTTTTTCTCCCCCTGCCCCCCCCCCCCCTTCTCCCCCTCTCCAGATTTCTTTGGTATGTATGAGGCGTCCCAAATCTACCGCAGGTGTGAATTGAAAGAACACGTTTGTGCGGCTACCGGACGTAACCGGGCTCGTATCGCACGGAATACACATAACCGGAATGTCTCGAGCAGTATCCTCGATAAATTCCCCGTCGCCGGGGTTATTTCGGACGTGTCGACCCCACGGAAATATCCGGCGCACGTGGTCTCGGTGCTGTTACATCGGACGTCCGTGTGCGGCCGGCATTACGTTCGCGACGGGCCCCCTCCTGCCTCGCCTCCTGTTCACGAGCTTCAACGGGGCCCGTACGACGGTCGACGTGCCCCAGAAGGGAGAGGAATCTATTAATACCCGCGGGAAACCCCGGCTTTTCATTTCCTGCTCGTTACCCGCTTGCCGCGCGAAATTGCTTTTATCTTCTCGCGTCGCGAGAAAATAGATACTCGCGGAGTTGCTAAAAATGCAGTAATCTATTCGGCCAACCAGTTCAGTAAGAAAATGGTATGATGAGGAATAGTAAACGATGGAATACCCAAGTGGAAAAGTGTATAAGAAAAACTGGTTACTCACTAGAAACTAGAGGCTAGTTTTCATTCTTTTGAATTTACTGGACAGCAACTATATCCAATAACTGATCAGAAAATTTTTGTTAGATAATACTGATTAGCAACTAGCCAGAAACTAACCAAGTCAAACTAACTAAATGCTAGCCAATAAATGCTAGCCAGTTTCTGGACAGTAAAATTCGGAATATTCTGCTACTAGCATTTTCTGGTTAATAACTATATATTATTATCTAACAAAAATTTTCTGATCAGTTATTGGATAGTTATTGTTCAGTAAATTCAAAAGAATAAAAACTAGCCAGTTTCTAGTGAGTAATCAGTTTTTCTTATATATCTTTCTACTTGGGATACATATTTGCGATTATTATAAATATGAGATATACATATATAAATTGAGATATATGAAATTTATCAAGTTTTTTTAAACTATATCAACACAAAGTTTTGCATGCATAAGTCAAACTTTTTGAAGCATGTTACACAAAAGGATTTGTAACAAATTAATTTATCATTGAAAAATAAGCATATAATTATTAAATATCTCAAACATCAAGTTACGATTTTCAACATGTATTCACACGTACAAATCAAAACCAAATGGGAAATATAATATAAAATAGCTTGGTACGCATTTTCTTCTAAATATAATTTTAAAATGTGATAATGGCACATCTTTTACACATGATTCGAAACTGTACTTTGTACATCGAGGATGTGTATCAGGGGATAATTAATAGCTTGATACGCACACGTCAGCTTCTCATTTAAATTTTTAATACCGATATAGATTTATGGTTATCGCACTTTGAAAAAAGATTACAACAACGTGTCACTTTGAAATTGCTACATTAGCGATAAGATGTAATTTGGACCGTCGCAGGGCGCGAACGCGGCACTCTAAAAATGTACAATCAAGCCTCGACGGATAGTTGCTAAGTAGCAGAAGCTGGCTAAAGTCACAAAAATTGCTTATCTTAATTCCCCTTCTACGTGCCCCTTATCGCGCTGTAATTGGCGATACAAGTGGCCGCCGTCTGTGACGTGCGATACAGAATTATCGGGAAACACTTATGTTTTATTAAATCGTTATTTGCGATGAGAGCGGCGTGTTGCAAAACCAAACAGCGAGAATGATAGAGATCTGTGTCGAAAGGAGTAAATATTACGATATTGCGAGCGAAAAATCTCACGAAGAATTTAGTAATTCGAGTAAACAATTTGCGATAACATGATAATCATAATTACAATAGGATCGCATTATAAGCTGAAATTGCAATTTTTTTTTTTTCAAAGACAAATATTATGAACTGTAATATGAAAATCATGTAAGAAGTTGAAAAATGAAGTTGTAGATAATCGTAATATTTTTTTCTCTCTTTTTTTTTTTTTTTTTTTTTTCCATTTGATGGCAGTTGGATGGCAGTCTTTGATTGTTGAAAGGATCGCTGCAATTTTATCGATCACAGATCTTATCATTATGGTCGAGGATTTTGAGACGCTCACTTTAATTTCGATGAACGCTCGCCTTTGAATGACTTCTCGGCAGTATCCGTGACTACAATGTGCGGCTTCCGAAACCTCGAGAATACCTTTTTTCCTCCTTTTTTTTCGCCATTGTGATGGTTTAGAAGCGCACAATTAGGCAAACCTAATCACGGTAAAACCCGCAACGCGTGCGCCTCTGCGCTCTGTTGTTTACGTTCGTTATTCGAGTGAAAGTTTCCCGCTAGCCAACACGATTGCAGCCTCGTACGTGGACTTGTATTCATGCGACCAAGTGCATGCTCGATAATGGCTAATGTAGCGAGGCGGATCTCGATGTTACGTGGACTTTCCTTAGTCTCTAGACAGAAAACGTCGACTTCTACATTTATTTTAAAATTTCATTTTTAAGCGACACACACACATGAGTTATCATATAACTTTTCTGTAGAGGAAAAGGGAGATAATCGATCTCAAATTTGATTGATCAATTTATCAAAGGGAATAAATTTAGCTATAAAGCATTCAGCTGTCCAAGTAAGTCTGTTAAAAGTAACGTAGTTCGTAGTTTGCGATATAAACAATTGTTGTTCCCGAATTTATAAATATAAAAATTATTAGACATCCAAGATCTAATCTATCGAGTAATGTCCTCTCTGATCTGTTCTTTTCTTAAAAAAAAAAAATCATTTTGCATTGTGAGGCCAGGATGTGGAGAAGAGAAATATACTTTGCCATACACTACGGACGTCGCGAAATAACTTCGGTTTTCCAGCGTGAATAAATCACAAGTCAAAGAGTGTCGAGCCTACCGCAAAAGTGATAGCAACGGGCGCGTCTCGTCGCACGATAAATTGATTAAGGGACGAGGAGATAGGGGAGGATCGGCGGGTCGTAAATTATGGTCGAGTTATTAAATTATCATCCGGCGAGACAACTTGCGTTGCACGCGGAATGCCAGCATAGGGCGATTGCTTTCAAGGCGACAAGTGGCCTGGCCAATGAACCGGCTGCCATTGCTTGCCTCTTAGAGCCGTTTGAAGAGAGTATATCTAAAGATCCTTTAGAGATAGTCGAATAGTAAAGACAAACATTTGGAAAACGAATATGGCGAATTTGAAACTTCGTGCGATATCGAAATGTGATTACTAATGCTATTACAAACGCTAAATTTAACTTTAATCTCTTAATTTAAATTACTTTTTATCTCTCTTTTTAGTTCTAAGAATTAGAAAAAAATAAATTGTAATTTTTCTTTTGAAATTAAGATATAATAGACAATAAAATTAAAATAGAAATAGTAGACTGAAATAATAAGAGTAGTAGTAGTAGTAGTAGTAGTAGTAGTAGTAGTAGTAGTTTTATTTTGAGATTTAATGAACATAGGAATTTAACGAATAATTACAAATATATTGAGTATAAACATCAATTGTTTGATAATTTATATTACTTTTATTTCGTAATTAAATTAGTATTTTTATCTTTTGGTTTGTCAAATCGTTTGTCAAATCTACCATGGCATCCAAGTATTTTATCATATCGATTTGAATTTACACATGACAATGCACATTACGGCACGTTTTCAACGATAAGAAAATGCATACCTATTCAATCACCTACGTTATATAATCAATGTCTCGCTGCATATCTAAAAGTCATTAAACAAAATGACGTTAAAACATTAAACATTAAACGTTAATGTTAAAAATACCAGCGATTATTTTTATCTGTTACTACTTTTGATATATCTTTTTCTGGTATAAAAAAATAAAATTTCAAAATTCCGATTTTAATTTTATCAGAATAAAGAAAACAATCGATGGAAAGTTAGAAAAAATAAAAATCGTATCTTTTATACATGGAAAGAAAGATATTAATTTGGAAGTAGAATAGAAATGATTGCGCTATTTTTTAATCATTCGATTCATCACGAATACTTAATTTCTTTCATTATAATCATTTTATAGAAATATTTTTCCGATAAAAGTGTTTTCCTCGTTGTTTTCCCCATGAAATGCAGAAGACGTAAGATGACAATACATCCTGAAGACCAGGATACAAAGGCAATCTCGAGTTGGATCGCATTTCGCGCCAAATGACGCATACGAGATAACGTATAATGATAATTCCGTGCTGTGTATCTGCAATTTTCTGCTCGTAAGATTTCTCATGGAAAAATCCGTGAGATATGATCGTGAAATCCGTTTATACCTGCGGTCGGTACGTTCTCTCATGGACGTAGGACGTGAAGAGAACTCGATCGTCGATTAAGACTAACCTCGGGTTTTCGATTCGTATTTTCACCGCGAATTTAGCAAAACTAAACGTAACTGATTCTAATTTTTCTCAGACGGAAATCGACGTGTGATTTGTTCGACGTGTAAAGTGAGACTGCGACATTTACATCGAACCAGGGCATTTCAGGATTTTTTTCAGGAAGGAGGATTTATCAATTTGTTAATAGCAATTTTTGTGTTTTTATGAATTGCTTTTTTTGATATTTTCGGACTATAATATCTCTGATCTTATGATTATATGAAAAAAAATATTAGCTTTTTTTTTGCAAATCATAATTTTAACTTTATTTGAACTTTCTTTTTAAATTTCGGAGGGCAGTTTGAGCCCCTCAAACCCCTCTCCTTCCTTGAATACGCCCATACATTGAACGTAAAAAATGCCATGATTTTCTTCCACACTCGTGGAAGAAAGTATACGATCGCTTCTCTAAAAATAGTATAAAGGAGGTCTCTTATGATGACGTAGAATTGTTTCTTCCAAAACGGGATAATTATGACGTAGGACTTTGCGTGACTAATAATATGCGGAATGATCTTTATTTGTGGTCCTCCAATTATTGTCGCACAATGTCGCCGTGGAAGGGATCGTTTTTTGCTCGGCCTTGGTCGCCATCTGCGTGCTCGTTGCTTCGTGTTCGATGATTATGACCTTCCTCGCCGTATTTTTCTCGCACTCCGCGCGCCTTCCTCGTTCTCTACTCGTTCCATTAAGTTCCCATTAACCGGTTGAGATTTTGTAATTAAATGCCGGCGGGCGCGGGCTTCTGTCGCGGCGTAAACGCTGTCGAATTAATCGCAGGACGCGATAGAGAAAAATTCTGACTCGTGTAAAAATTATCGTTTGACTAACGAAGCTTAACGAAACTCAAGGAGATCAGAATTTTAAATCGAGATACTTTAGTGCATCTTTCGAAAAAAATCATTTTCTAAAGTCAGATTAAAAATTGAGCCCCGACGTTCAGCTTCAACAGAATCGTCTATGTCACGTTGACGTAAATCTTTTTAAATATTTCTGCAGTTATGAAACGACATCAATGATTTGGATATTTTATTATCCAAATACGTTGACGTGTTTTTCTGCGAAAAAGGGGCTTTATTAAACGAAGATATTAAATCTTTCTCGTGGAATTTATGTAATTTGAAAAAAATATCAAGATTATCGATATTACCTTGGCTAACTTTGTATTTGACGAACAGCGCAAGCGAAACTGTACTGAAAATTTGATTTATCGATTTGTTTTAACCGCGATCGGCGCAATCGGGACAATCGCGCTATCGGTCATGAATTATCGCTCGCGTATTCGCCCATGAGAATTAATTATGGTCATCTCGTGGCTACTCGATGCAATATGGAAGACTGCATTGTGCGTTGCGTACAAAGGGAACGAGCCGTGCACCCGTTAAATTAGCGCAGCGCCGTCAAAGGGTTAACGCGCCGAGCCGAGACAGAAATATGCGGCAGATTTCCCCGCGCGATCTGCGCGCGATTGCAGGCGTTTTCTCGAATTTTCATTTTGATTTACGTGCGATCCAATTTGGCCGATTAGAGGAAAAAGCAGGAGTACGATGGAAACGCTGGATAAAAATCTGGAACGCCGACTTTGATATTGTGACGCGGACGGGGCGTGGAGAACATTTCGATATTTATTTTTTGTAACGAGGGTAGAGAACAAGCCGATTGAATTCTGTAGTCTGTAAAATCTGGTTCGGACGACTTTTTGACAGGTTTAGATTCATATGGAAATTAACGACAGATTCGTTTTACATAATACAGGAGGTTATTATTGCGCGTGCATACGAAATTCAGAGAATAAAGAATAGTAGAGGAATAGTTCGTTTCTCGAGGAATAAATTTTGAATAGAATTTAGAGAGATAAATTGAAGGGCAAGATACAATAAAGAATTTACAAAGATGATCACATTAGGGGATACAGGTTAGACAAGATGCATGATGATACACGAAAAGAATAGTCTTGCAGATCTTGGATATAGATTCGAAAAATAATTTGTTGAATCATCAAAGTAATTATGTAGGACATTCAAATTGATTGCTAGAATATTGCTAAAATTTTGCAATCTATTATTGTCATACTTAAACGTTCTACATAATAATTTTTATGGTCCAACAAAATTACTTTTCAAATCTCTATCTGGCTAATGATTCTAAGAAATAAATATTTTGTATTACACAAAATTTTTAAACTTCAGTTCCAAAAGCAAGAACAAAAAATTATATGACCGATACGCATGACCGATACAAAAAATACAACTATTATAAAACTATTAAAATAAATATTTTTATTAAACCAAATTGCATCTAACTCGAAAATGTTGTCAATACTGAATCAATATTGGATTAGTCGTAAAATCAGTGTGCTCTGATGTTTAAAGTTAACGATTCAATCCGTAAATACCTGATTAACAATATAAAGACAAAAAATATTAGAAAAAGCAAAAAAGTTCTTTGATTTTCAATAAAAATTCCTGAAAATTCCAGGTTTTGTTAGATGGTAGACGCCCTTTACAATTATTTTAATGATCCAACAAAATTATTTTCAGATCCATATCTGAAATTTTTATAGTTAACAAAAGTGTTTTTTCTGTATGGAATAAAAGGATTTTCAGATTATTAAGATACTACTAGATAGTATCGATATGTGTCGTAGGACGGCCTCGACCTCGATGTTACGGGATTTTTGTTAAGGCACGTAAATAGCGTGGATGCCGGTCTCGCTGGCGAGGGCCAAAGGTCCCGTCGCGACAGATTGACGAATCGATTTCTTCGCGGTGGGAGTCGTTTCAGGAGACGATGTCCGTTCGATCGTCGAGTAGAAAGAACTAGTGGGAGAAAAAGAGCAATATATATACGGGGTGTCGGACCTGACCTGTTGGCGTTAACTTATCTTCTAATAGAATTGTTGCGGCGCTACTTATCTCCGAGTCACGGGCGATCGATGCCGAGAGTTTTCGCGGACTAAACCACCGGGATATCGATAGATAACGAAATCTTATCATCCAAACTCGACTTTGTGCTATTTGATGTTTACTCACTTAAGGATGTTTAGACGTTACAGAATTAACGGAGAAGAATTTCAGAATTTTACAAACCGAATAACTAACTGTAAGAAAGCGTGGAGAATCGTGCCGCAGCACCCTGTATATAGAGAGGGGAAACGACAAGGGGAGGGGTGGGGGAAGGGGAGAAAGAGTGGAAGAGACAAGAGGGAGAATGAGCTACGACGGGGGCTCCTTTTGCTTGGAAGGTAAATGAGCCTCTTCAAGGAGAGAGAAATGCTCGTGACTCCGTCTTCATCGCGCTCGCTCTCCCTCTCTCCCTCCCTCCCTCCCTCCCTCCCTCCCTCCCTCCCTCCCTCTCTCCCTCGCGCCGATGTATATTTAGCGAGCGCGGCATTTCGCGACCCACATACTCAACGGGACGCAGAATGTCTCGGTAAGCCTCGTAGGTCGTACCACTCCGCCCGTCGACGACGACGACGACGACGACGACGACGACGACGACGACGACGACGACGACGACGAAGAGGACGAAGAGGGAGGCGGTGTTGCTTCTCCGCGTCATCGTGATCTTCGATTATGTCGACGCGGCGATGATACACTTGAACCCTTCCACCAAGTGAAGGGTGACAGTGAAATCGCCGCGATATAATGATAATTGACACGCGTCGGTACTCGGAATTTAAGTCAGCTGACGTTTATCACCGTATTATCTCTATGTCTAATGAAATAGATCTGGGAAGATAGACTTTATCGGTGAATGTGTACAGAAAATGTTTTATTTTGGAAAATAGATTAAATAATCGTCTATCTTTATACGTACGTTCTTACTGCGTTTGTTACATCGTTGTGCGATACCTGGAAAAAAGATCTTGATAATCGAGGAATTGAATAATTGATTAGAAACAGAAAGTTGTTGGGAAAAGTTTAAGAAGGTATTTATTATGTACATCTATTTTTATTTATAATGAAAACATATATTATCCTAGGTTAGATTTTTAAAAGAAATACATATAAAGTTTTGCAACTGTTTGGAACCTTCAAAAATTATTTAAATATAAAATAAAAAATGTGTTTTAATAGAAATGTATTTAAGAAATAATGAAAAAAAATCTTATTTTTTTTTTATATGAATGCTTCAAATATTCAAGATGATTTATGTATGTAAAGTTTCATTGCAAAGATTAGCTAGTAAAATACTTATTAAAATGTACTTCTACTTATTTAAATAATTTTTGATCCAAGTTCTAAATCGCCTAACTCTTTCGGATAATTTTTAAATGCGATTTAGAATAATCTGTAAGTTTTTCATAATTTTTTAATTGTAAATAAAAAAAATTATGAAAATAAACAATGTAACAGTTTAAGTACATTTACATTTATCAATAATCA
The DNA here is from genome assembly GCF_055798465.1 of Pogonomyrmex barbatus. Classification (NCBI taxonomy): domain Eukaryota; kingdom Metazoa; phylum Arthropoda; class Insecta; order Hymenoptera; family Formicidae; genus Pogonomyrmex; species Pogonomyrmex barbatus. The sequence continues at coordinate 24,772,751 of NW_028297098.1, forward strand.
CATTAATAAATACATCAATAAATCAATAAATCAATATCCATCCCTAATAATTTAATAACCATCAAAATAAAAATCCCTTGGGAAAGGGAGGGGGTGAATTAAACAGAGATTACTTTGCTGATGCTTTCGCTAAAATTATATTTATTGGCTCGTATTTCTTTATTAGAAACATACAAAAACATTAGGTAGTTGGAAAAAACGAAATTAATAGAACTGCTGTAAAATCTCTCGCGAAATAAATCCGCGGTAGCGAGTTGAAAACTGCGTGCGACTTTATATTGCGAAAGTAACTTCACTTGTAAATCACAGCTTGTGCCATATCAGTTCTGCGATCGCTTCGGCGCATAGGCACACTTACGGAGTAGGTATTGTATTTGATGGAGGAGAAACAGTGACTCATTGTCGAGGGGAGCTCGAGTAACCACCACTAAATCACTCTACGGTGGCGCACTGATGTAGATGCATTATCTTGCTGACCCCTAGTCACTCGTTTTGCGCATCTGTGCGTGACTCCGATTTACGGGAAATCGATAAGGTCTATACAAATTTTACGTAGTGTTCGCCGCGAGCCTCGCGAAATATTGCACGAACGTGCGCGCCGCGCGCGTTATCCCGCTCGGGGGGGGGGGGAGGGAGGGGAGGAGAGGGGAGGATGGAAGTTACACGCGGCAAATCTATTTCGTTAAATTAAACATGAATTATACACGAGCGCCGAGCGAAATCGGGATACCGCGATGATATACATTAATATTCATATTGACGTATATTAATCCCGTAATTAATAAAATATTCTACAAGATAGTCGGCTCCCGCGCACACATTATCGCTTAACAATTTAAATGAAAGGATACCCCGGTTAATCCTACTAACATTAACGCGCTCTCGTCGAAGCGTTAAATTGTTAATCAGCGCGAAAGGCGCGTGCAAATGGACGAAAATCTATCGCGCGGTGGTGCGGCGTCGACATAAATCGCGTGTAAATCAAGCTTCATTCCTCTCGCCGACAATGCGCCTCGTTTCGACGCGATTACGCAAAACACGCCCGTCGTGTTTCTGTCACGAAAATAGTACAGATTACGTTGACGCGCGTGCGCGAGAGCACGGATTTAAAAAAAAAAAGGAGAGAGAGAGAGAGAGAGAGAGAGAGAGAGAGAGAGAGAGAGAGAGAGAGAGAGAAGAGAGAGAGAGAAAGTCACAATAACCGGTGTAACAATGGAATGGGACGACATACGCGCGGTCCATCGCGAAATGGATGACCTCGACTGGACTTGTGTCGGCCACGATTCATAAATACGGGTTCATTGTTTCTCGTCGAGATGTTCCGACCGCTTCCTTTAATTGATTTCCCACGCATCTCCGCCGTCTGCGTGCTGCGCCGACGAACGTAAACCAATATGGGGATTTATCGGCGGGAGACGCGCCGATTGCTGAGCTATGCGGTGCCCTAAACTATTTAAGCGCGCCGCCACCGACTGGGAATTAGGCGTTCCCCAAGCAATCAAACTCTCGCATACAATTCAAATTATCCGGTCACATCGCGCCGATCATTTTTCCGCGAAGTGATGCGAACGCTCGAAACTGGCGAAACTGTTGAAAACGAGTTTAAATACAGCGCGAATGAACTACGTCGAAATCGAGAATCCTAAGGTATATTTTAAATATATTGAATAACTATACGTATTTTTAAAAAGAGTATCATTTGATATTTTATACCGAAAATGTGTTATACACATCGTCTTTTAAATATAATACATTTTTGAATTTTAGAACTGAAATTTTTTTAACTGAATATACACTGAGAAAAAGATACTTAAAAATTTATTTGGGAAATAAAGTCTATTTAAATTCGGCGAATAAAATTTTATTTATATATAAATGAACCGTCTGATAATTAATAAAAGAGAATTAAATGTATTTCATAGAAATATATATATATATATATATATATATATATATATATTTCGTCATCACAATCGAATTTTTGTCGTAGCCAAACACACAAGTAGACTAATCTACTATAAATAATATACAAAGAAACTTTTTCGTTGCGTGTAAATAATATTTGATACAGTTGATAGAATTTTAGAGAAGAGTCGATCACGTTGACGGTGATATTCTCTACAATGTGACATTTTATTTCTTCGAAGGTGATCGATGAATAGGATTTCCGAGAGCGATTCCCTCTTGCAACTGTCCAATTAGGATAATGATTTTGTGGAGAATCGTGGAGAAATACGTTTACACGAGTACGTTTACGTTCGTGCCTGATCTACCCCCCTCATTACATTGTGCTCCGATGTGATTGACACAAATCTGCCGAGAGATAGCTGCATTAATTGATTTTCTAAGCGAGCCACGCAACGCCGATAACATCTATTATGCCGCGATGATGTAGGGAAAGCGAGGTGAGGGCGACAGATTTAAATGATATGTAAACCAATTACCAGTTAACAGTCGAATGTGTAACCGCCGTTGATTTCTCCGCGTGTTCGCACGCGCGTATGTGCATGTTTATCGGCAAAAGAGATTTTGATCGCGCTGTTTTGCGGTTGTTACGGATGAACGTTATTATTATGAAATTCGATATTATCGTTTACAACACGTTTCCTATTCCCCTCTCGCGCCTCATGCGAATACGGCTTTCTCATTTCCTTGTCGTTCTCCAAATGTTGAATAGCGAATTTGAACATGTTTTATAAAAAAAAAAAAAAAAAAAAAAAAAAAAAAAAAAAAAAAAAAAAGGTTTTAATTATTGTGTCCTCCAAAATAATATTTTTGGAAAATTCACTGATATACAAAAGTCATATTGTAAAATTATTTAATACCGAAGAATATTTTCGTACATTCTAATAATCGAACGTGAGGGTAGATACATTTCTAAAACTCGCGCACTTACGACACGCGTGAGATGCCAGATATTTCCCATTTGTAACTGTTAAGCATGCCTGATTGCCCGGAGATACGTGAGAAAGATTTTATCGATCGGCTTAACGGAAATGTCAATGCATTAAGTAAATATTAAAGACCAAGTTATCTTTGGCAAGTGCGCGGCAGTCGGTGGTCTATCGACCTGCCTGCTATTCCACGTGATTAATATTGATATGTTGTGGTTATTGCGAGGTGCTGGAAAACGGACGAGCGGGGAGGAACGACCGGGAGGAGGGAGGAGGAGGGGGGGGTGTCAGGATTTATGGCTTACGTCCTGGGGAAGCTCTAAAATTTGCTATTTATGGACCGACGATACACACACGGACAATCCGCGTGTGAAGATTCGCATCCAGAGGGTAGTCCCGATGTGTATTTTGATAATGCTAATGCGGATAAAGATGGGATTATAATAAAACCACGGTCGGGGGGGGGGGGGGAGGGAGAGCGCGTTGTGAAATCGCAGTCGATTCTTTTCGAGCGAAAGCCACGCGTTCGCGAATTTCTCCGCGACGTGGGATTCCACGATCTAGTTAAAAAAAGTCGAGGATCCAATTATGAGGGATCTATAATCGGACGCGTAATCGCATTACGCCGACGATCGCCGCGATTTAACGCGTGTGCGGGTTGGTCATGGATCGTTGGCGTAATCGTCGTCTAAGCGTCTTGTCTTTCTAATCCCCTCAGAAATCGGTTACATACGTCGTCGAGCCGTTTGATGGATATTAATTACTCCGCTTGAGATAACATCAGTGCTATCAGACAGGGGGAACAATGGTCAGGGATAGATGGAATAGACAAAGTTTACTGCGTGTCTCAGGACGGAAGTGACCACTCACAAAACTCACATAATAGAAGAATAATATAACGTATATGGAAAGATTAACATACAATAGCAGCGTAGATGAAAGAAGAATGTTTCATTTATTTCATTAATATTATACCGTTGAATTAACAAGATTATTTTACATTTGATAATACCGACTCAATGTCATTTTTTTTTCCCATGTAGAGAAAGGAACAAAACAGTAAAGTAATTAAGAAAGTGAAACGATTAATAAATAGAAAAATAAATAGCCTTTGATTTTAAATAATTAGGAAAATAATTTATCGCGACGAGAAATGATTATAAAATCGAAGGATAATAATACTCATGTAAAAACGTTCTTTTTATATAATACGTCTTCTAACACATTGCAATTAAAAAGGTATTAACGCCTCAGTTATGGTAAAAGCACGTGAAATATGATAATCGTTCGCAGAAGGCTGCGAATATTTATTATTATGTGGCATTTCATGGCGATGCTTTTTCCGCCGTGCTCCTCGCCTATCCGATATCGCGGATAAACTACGAACGGCGGTACACCGAAAAAAACAGCATTATCGTCATTATTCTGCTTATTACACGCGTATTACATCATAGTGCACCGGTATTACGGAGGTGTACCGTAACCGGCGCGCGATGATCGGCGTCGGCGTCGGCGTCGGCGTCGGCGTCGGCGTCGCCGGCGTGGCCGATACGTCGATATCGGCGTGGCGCGATTACAGGTCGCGTAGCGGCGATAGTCGCGTGTCGACGCTACTGCTAATAATACTCTCGCCGTTTACTCTCGTCGTGGGCAGCTCTGCGGTGATATTACTACTACTACTATTACTACTACTATTACTACTACTACTACTACTATTACCATCACTACTACTATTACTACTACTACTACTATTACCACCACCGTCACCATCACCACCACCGCCGCCACCAGCACCGCCACCACTACCACCACCACCACCACCACCACCACTACCACCACCACCATCACCACCACCACCACCACCACCAGTATTACCACTGATACTACGGAACTGCTGTGCGACCAATACCGAGAGGTGGTTACCGTCGCCGTCGCCGTCGCCGTCGCCGTCGCTCTCGTTCTCTCATCGGCATGTTGTACCTATGCCGTTTACCACCGCGAAGCTTCGACCAGCTTCGAAGAGCGAGCGAGATGTAAGACAGAAAGGGCTTGCGGAGGAAAAAAGACGGAGATGAGGGCAATTGATAGAGAAAAGGGAGAGGGAGGAGGGGGAGAGAGAGAGAGAGAGAGAGAGAGAGAGAGAAAGAGAGAGAGAGAGAGAGATGTCGAGCATATATGTAGTTAGGAGACTGTCACTTTTTTCGGTCCTTTCTCTTTCTTTTTCTTCAACTGAATTTTTCGAATCGTATATAATATCACTCGTTTCGATTTTATTATCTCGGTGTGCATTTTTCTACGTCTGTACATATCAGCGTACTCGATTTGCGAAATTTACTAACTGTTGTCAGATTAATTTATCGATTTTACGGATGATCGGATATTTTATGTCTGATCGTTTTCAAAGGTTTTTCATTTTACGATTAATCACGAGAGCGATATATCGTTTTTGAACAGTACTATCTATTACTTCTTTACATATCATTGCGTGTATTATTAACTCGGAAGAATGTTCACAAATCTCTTTCTCTTTTTTTCTCCGTATGTCCGTGATTTACGAGATATTTTAAGATTTATGACCAGGCAACTCTTTACCGACTCGAGTCCGGTCGGATGGAATTTTTGGCTTTGCCGAAACTTTTGCGTCTCTTTTCACTCTAGGAAGCTTCTCCTCATCTCATTCGTCATACTTCTCGGTAGCCTTCTGCCTTCCTCTCGCCTGGACAGCTCGTTCGCTGAATTACTGCGGACTCGTCGAAGAAACGAGGAAGGGTAGCAGAGGGGTGAAAGAGACGCTACGGAGAGAAGAGCCGATACCTAATCCTCCCTTGGTTGGCCCACTCTCGGCAGGAAATCAATAGAGGAGGGACTTTCTCTCTGGCATCTCCCTCTCGCTTTCCTGTTCTTCTCTCTTTACTCTTCTCCGTTATTCCCACTTTTCTTCCTGAGTTAGTCACAAAGAATCCGAGTGAGAGAGAGAGGAAGAAAGGGATAAAGTCGGATGCATTTGTCCGCTTCTATCATTGTAAAGATTTCCTTAGGATTCAAAATCTCGGAAACTTCGCTTCATGAGCGACTGATTGTTGCCAACGTTTGTCCGCTCAAATATATTCTGGAATTAATTTAAAAGATTTATAGATATCGCTTATTTTCAAAAACTCATCGATCTACTTTTGACGAATATATATAAATTTTTATAACCTTTTAATTTAATACATAAAGCACGTGAAATTTTATTAACATTAAAATAGTGGTCACTGAATTGATCATTCCTATGCGTGATTTCACACAACGATGTGAATATGTCCGATCGTTTTATGATGATTCATTAGTTGCGAATCTTTCATTCTTCCATTCTGCGAGATGCGCATAAATCTAAATAACGGGTTTCTGCAATTTCCATTTGCGCTTTGCTTATTTTGCTACCCACGTAAATTAATAATCGACGCCTATTGAACGATATTTATAGTAAATTGTAAAGGGGGTGGTATCCTGACGGAGGAGGCTGCGGGGGATAGATTGCGGTGCGCACGAGGAAAGTTGTACGTCATTGAGCGCGTCGGCGTGACGTAACGGAAGTCATGCGTCACCGCTGACGTAGCGACGTCGGAAGAGGAGGAACGTCCGAAAGAGGCCATTGACGAGGACTTGTTGCACGTCCTTTTCTGCATGCGTGCAGAACCACGAGATTACCGCGTCGTCGCGTTGCAGATAGAATCGACGATTTAATCAAACATACGTCAAACATATGTACATACGTACGAATCTGACGTCACGACGGAAAACTTATTTTTACATTCCACGATTAAATTTCATGCGTTTTAATCTTTCACCGACAACTTGGTAATTTGAAGGCATATTCGATTCTTGAACGTAAGAATTTTAGAATAATTTGGTAGATGGGGAGGTTCGATCGTTCCCCATTTAAAAAAACTTTTTATCACGATAAAACTCGTTATTAAAAAGATCTCACAAATATACGAGAATATTTTTATCTGATTTTATACAATCCGGAACAGTGGTATAGAAAAAACTGTAGTGATCTTCAAAGCCCCAAGTTTCTGACGGAAGGTGCTAAATTACAGTTTGCCGAAGGATTATCTGAAATAGATATCTAACAGCGGAAAATATATTTCTGTCCTGTTATTACTCTATGAAAATGGAAATTCTGCGTTTGAGTGGCGTGGTGCTCGAGCTTCTTGGAATTTTCCACCATAGCGTTGATTTTTCTTTCCTTTTTCTTTCCTTTTTCTTTCTCCCCCCCCCCCCCTCAATAATTTCTTGTGCACCGAACAGAGATTCTAGTTGCCGTTAGAATGCGGTAACGCTTGTTAAATCATTTTCTGTGAAGTCTCAGCCTGTCGTGGAAACGTCCGCGATAAAGACGAAGCCTGCGTAAGATTGCAGTGGCTGACGTTTACTTGTTGCATATCCACTTGCACGCGTCTCTCCCTCTCTCTTTCTCTTTCTAACTATCTCTCGTGGACTAGCAGTGAACTACCATGAGATAAGAAGAAAATAGAAAATCGCATCAATCGGATTCAAGACGTAGCTCGGCATATCGAATCGCGTTTATCTAAATGTACCCATGTATATAGTTAATTACATAAACTCTCATTGCGCGTTACTTCAAAAGGATTATCTTGATAAAAGATAAAGAAAAATTTTCCATCAATTTTATCATCTACTTGCGTGAAAAATTGTTTAAATGTTACATCGAAACTATTCGTACATTTTTATAATATTTTATCGATTCTCTTATCGAATAATTTTAAACGAATATAATAATACTTTCACGATTCCCTTGTTGATATAAATTTTATCGCCCATTTAATTTCGCCGTATTTAGAGGCAATTCGGCTTTAACGACACTCTCGCGACGTCGCATGAAATCGTAGAGATTTTCCGGTTCCGTCATAGCGTCGCGCTGCATCAGCGGATTTTTCGCGGATCCCCGCAAAGCTTCAATTCAGCTCAATTCCGCTTTGATCAAACAGCTGTATCTACGTTTAATCAAGGCGATCCCGTGGCGCGGAGTCTGCGATGGGAAGATATTTCGATTAGGCAGATTGTGCCGGCCTGTAAATTAGTAATTTCCCGCTCGATGTAAAGGACACTGTAACGGCCGCCACTGTCGTTTGCATAATCCTTTACTATTTTGTTTCACATTCTTGATATCGCGACGTCGCGATAAGCCGCGCGGAGAGGCCTCGTCGATTCCATTAAAGAATATATGGGATGGATTTTTTTAATCAGGACCACGCGTGATAAAGACTAGAAGGCAGCTTTTGTAGCGAGGCAAATGAACGCTTTCACGTCAAATGCATCTTTAACCAAAGTGTTTTCGCCGTCAGAATTTTTGCGTAGTTTTTTTATGTGGCAATTATACTTGATTGTGGAACGAGCGCGCCATATCAAGCTGGGAATTTAGAAATGAATAATTTCGAGACTTTTATCACTCTGCGAGATCGATATCTAAATTATTAATTGCGCTGCGACACTGCGAGTGGGTTTCAATCCATCTGAGGATTGGAACAGCGGCTGCGATAACGTCGACCCCCGATAGCTAATGCAGCGATAACAACGATCGCGATAAACACAATCGTGCTTGTTATCTGCTCGTGACGTTTAACATACGGCGATTTGTGCAAGTCGAACGTGTCTTACCGCATAGATTCAAGCACATTTGAATTCTTCAAGGCTAAATTTCTCTAAGCCGATAAAGCCCGTGTATGATGAATATTAAATCGAGAAACCATCGGAAAACAATCGTATTAGTTGTTTACAATTACAATTTATATATATTGAAAAATAGGCGAGTGTCACACGTGAATGGCACAATTTGACTAGAATTGTTATTTTAAAATAATTATGCTTTTCTTTCACATAATTGTGGGGTGGAAAATGATGGAAAAATGTGGGAAATGTCTGTAATTTTGAGCAGCGTTACTTTCTACCGCTCTATTTTTCGCGTAGATCCGAAACGATCTACGTAATACACTCGACATTAATGTCTAACGACGGCAGGTCATTCGCGCGTAATTGGCTGTCACAATTGTCTTATTGATGAAGCGTTGTAGTAGAATATGAGGTCGTCATGTGTCGAGATGCAGAACTGAACCGCAAAAGAGGCGGTATATCCTGTTTTCTCAATCGTCTGCGGTAGCGAGGTATTTCCTGCGCGCTCGAAAGTAGATATATAATATTTCTATCGTTTTCTTCTTTCCCCACAAAATCATGCGTCATCATGCAACGAGAGATATAATTAGCCCATTATTAACTCGAACAGATCTAATACACTGCCTAATTATATAAAAAAAATGAATTGGAAAACTCATATTAAACCTAATCGATAATTTCCTCCATAGGTGTAGGAAAACAAAATTAATACGGTACAATTAATTTACAATAATTAGAGTTACAGTAAAAGATCCAATTTATTGTACCAAATTGTGAGGATACAGTGCGCGGATTAATATTACATTATCTCGGCGAGTTATCACTTTGATTAAACTAGAATCTTCTACACACACTGAGCGGAGTTGGAATGTAAAATTCATTAAAGAAAAGTTTTCTTTCGCGCGTAATTACGCTCGTGTTACTGATAAACACGAAAATTGCATTTATCTCGGCGGCAAATGACAATTTATCCGCGTATCGACCTATATTCCGTCGCAACCGCGGCAATTTTCTAATCTCGTTCTACTTCGGTCGAATGGCAGATCCGCGCGACAAAGTTGTGCGGCTTCCTGTTATCCTTTTGTTTTTGTTTCATTGCACCGCAAAACGGGTCTTCGTGGCGCGTAGCACAATCGATCCGGCCTCTCTCTCTCTCTCTCTCTCTCTCTCTGCTCGTCTTTTTCTTTCTTTCTCTCTCGTGGTTACCGGAACAACGCGATCATTGTTCGATAATGGTGTCAGTAGAAAGTTGGAAGGGCTTATAGGTGATCGAATACCCTGACTAATTATCTAACCGAGCGAGGGTCGGATGGACGCGATAAGCAATTTATGCGCGGGTATAGTACTATGGCTGATGGACCAAGTGTCTGTCGCAGGCGGCCATTATCCCCTGTGTTTAACCTTCTCATATTTGAATTATCTCTGAGCGTCAAAGGGAATATCGAAGTGACTTCCCATCTTTATGCAGTAATACATGTTATTGCCCGCTCATTAGATACGCAACGATATTTTATTGCCTGCTATTATATCCTTAGGACGGAACGATTTTCTGTTTAACTCCGGATGACGATGATATTGCGATAATAATAGCGTAATATTAAATATAGCATTTGTGCCGTAGCACTTTTGTGATAGATAATTTTCAGGATAATTTGGAGTCGACTTTTTAGTGGGAATAATGACGGCACCCCATTGTGTAAAAAGAAAAAGAGATGATCTTCGCTCTGTTGTTACATCGTCACTTAGGAAGAAAATAACATTCGTGAAACTAACATTGCAATATTATTGTCTAATTAATATTTAGCAATGAAATATATTAAAATACATTTGCGAATTATAGAAAATACATAATTATTTAGCGTGTAAATCACATTAATTATAAATACCGATAAAATAAAACGAAAATGAATGTAACGATAAGTAACGATTAAACTGTCTAAATATTGTTCAAAAAAATGCAGAAAAATTTAAAAAAATGTTATAATTTTATCTATAATTTTAAGTCTTGGCAAATAATAAAACACATAATATTACAATGTATTATATATCTATATTATGAATATCTAATGATAAAACAATGTTACACGATCGATTGATTTTTTTTATTTCATAATGTAATGAACTCTACTATCAAATATCAGACATATGTCGTAATATTAGTCCTCGACCATGCTTTTTTTTTCTTTCTTTTTTCTTTCTTTTGTACACCGTCTTCTTCGAGAAGCTTCTTGCGCGACCTTTGCGCGGATCACGTGTACGCTTCATCGCGCGGATCGAACAATTAGTAATTATTCAAAGTGCCGCGGAACTGCGATCAAACGGCGGAAGTCGAGGTCGGCGCGGTGCATCGGAAACAACGTGCCAGATTGCGCGTGCACGATGCAACGCGCGTGTATCGCATGGGTGGTAAAACAGCGTCTTTCCTAGCCGGGCCGCGCATATCCGCCCGTAGATGTCGCCCGCGTTGCCAGGTGACTCGACCAATGGGCGAGCGCTCTCGTCCCCCGTCCCGCCGTTGATTGGCGCTCCTGCGGTGGCACGGACAGTGATCGCAATATGGCTTCCGCCAGTGCCAGCGAGTGAGAGTACCTCCGATAAAGGTGACATCGGGTCATGGCGAGATATTTGTGGACGCAGGTGTCGTCGTGCGCGTTGAAATCGCCGTGCGTCAATCTCGCTGTCGCGCGGGCTCGTGCGGATGCGTAATTGGTATCGCGAGCGAGTTACGAGTGCGGCAAAACAATTGCTTCTCGTGCGAAGCGCAGAGAGAGAAAGAGAGAAAGAGAGAGAGAGAGAGAGAGATAGACTGACAGTGCAGAGACAGAGTGATAGACAGAGAGCGACAGAGCGAGTGAGAGAGAGAGAAAGAGAGAGAGAGAGAGGGAGAGGAGGGAGAAAACGCGACGGAAGATCGCGCTGTGCGTTCCGCTCCGTTCGAATCGAACGTAATCCCGATTAATTTCGCGCGGCAAATGAAACGATCGGTCGCGACGAATCGCGGCATACTTGACGCATAGCGACGCTGCTCCGCGCAGTGCTCGCGCGGGGGAATAACGCCGTTTTTCAGTGCGTCGCGAATCCATGCCGATCATCGTGCGTGCGAATCGAGCGAATAACGAGAGACGGTAGAAAAGAGCAAGAAAGAGAAAAAGAACACACTGTAAAGAAGACTGTGATTGCGACGAGTGTCTCGAGTTCGGCATCGCGAATCCGAGTCGGTGAAGCATCACCGGTGGCACCCCGGTGCCATCGTTTGCGTGCGTACGTGCGTACGTGCGTACGTGCGTGCGTGCATACGTGCGTGCGTGCGTGCGTGCGTGCGTGCGTGCGTGCGTGCGTGTGTGCGGGGTCGCGTGCGCACAGGTAGAAGTAGGTGCACGTTTCGGGTGCAGGGACGAGCGGACACGTTGGAGTAGCAGCGAGAGCGGTGAATGAGCGGGAAGTTGCGAACGTGCAAGAAAGAGAGAAAGAGAGACAGACCGAGTGAGAGAAACGGAGGGGGAGGGACGGGAGAGAGAGAGAGACGGCACACGCGGGGTGTATGACGCGGTTTCGGTGCGGCGAGGCGACGTTGCCAGAGTTTTCCCCCCATCGCGTACTCCGCTGTTACACGCCACTACTACTGTACGCCGGCACGAGGGAGAGGAGGGTGGTGGACACGAGAACAACCACGACATCGACGTCGACGACGACGACGACGACGACGACGACGAATACACGGTGTTGGTAGTCACGGTTGGTGATTAGTAGTAGTGCGTGATTGCGTCGCGCCAACGGGAATCTAGACGCACGCTGATCGCCCTCCCCGCGACCCCGCGATCCCGCGACGAGAAAGATATACGCCGCGGATATCATGGAACGACGCCTGACGACGTACGGTCGCAGCGACACGTGACATGCCGAGCCACAAGCCAGCGCAAGCCATGAAGAAGCCGCCACGGTGAGTGGAGACTCTTCTTCTTTCCTGGATTTTCGCTTTGTACGAATCGCAGTACGATTTCAACAAGAAAACATTAAAAACTAGATTTGTAGGACTCAAAATCGTATTGCTAATAAAAAATGGATGACTTCTCCCCTAAGGTTCAAGTCTCCCCAGGTAGTCATACCAACTAGGAGAAATTTCACTTGATTTTTGTCTCAAATGGCGATGTTTCCCTCTCTTTCCTTTTTTTCGCATTTTTCTTTACCGCAGTAAGAAAGATGCCATTAGGACAATGCAACGTTTTTGTCTCTGATTTTTAAACCTGGCTTTGACTTAAAATATTTAAAGACAGTTGACTAAAAAGCGAGACTGAAAAAGCGAAAAGTTGAACGAACTTTTGGAGATAATTCTTTGGAAATCAGTTTTTGAAGTAAAATTTGAAATTGTATCGTCCATAGACTTTCTACCTGCACCTTTTTTCTATTGTTCCAAGAAAGAAAGGGAACGTTGGCTTATTGTCAATATTTCAAAACATCGCACACTATATTTTAAAGACAAACGATGTTATTTCTTGGGAAAAGGGGCAGCAGATCGCCCGGGGTATTTCGAGATAGCTGATACGTCACTGCGACTCCAGAAGCCGGGTACACGTCCCCGCTTCTGTGGTGGCGAAGCGGCACGATTACGGGGGATGAGTCACAGAAGAGATTGACGCCTTGTTTATTGATCTTGACGCAGATGCATGGCGCTGGTACGGCATCGTCGTTATCATCGTTAGTTTATTGAGGGTCGAAAGTGTGGCACGAATTTTAGCGTGTTAAGGGGATGTCAAGACGAGATCGGAGATTTCGGTGATTTTCCAAAGGGAAATGCGGTCACGTTTATACATAAATCTGCGCCAAGTTATCAGAAAACTTGCTGAAAAGTTTTATTTTATTTATTATTATTATTATTTTTTTAATATTATTTGTTGAAAACTTTTTTAGAAGCGCATTCGCAATGTCTGGTAAAAAAAGGCCAAAAGTTTAATTATGTCGAAAATCTGAAAATTAGAATCTAACTTTAGAAGTTCACAAAAGTTTCTTTAGTTAATTCGAAGTCCATTCCTCCTTAAGGCGAAAATAGTGTTTACCGTTTTTGTTTTTCAATCTTCCATTATGCATTCCTACAATTTAATTTTTAATTAAATTTCTGTTGAAGTTCATTTGTAATTAACCGAGGAATGTGATTTCATTTGGTTGTCTGAAAAACTTTTTATCATCTATCATTAATTATGTGTAAAGTGCAAATGTTACATTTATTCATCGAGATAAAAACTATTTAGGGTTGAAATAGAATGGAAGCATAATTTAATTTGTTTACGTTTTATAAGAATAATTTATTAAGTCACCACTGTTTTCGTTTACTAATTATTAGAAAATTATTAATACTGAATATTTCTGTTTGGGGAGACGATTCGGAGTTTGAAAATCGTTTAGGAAATTATTAATTATTATTGATTTATAATAATGTCAAGATATTTATATACATAAATGTGTTATTATACGCAAAGAATCTGAAAAAAATTGCGTTCTTCTTCTTTAGAATTTATTAATGATATAGAAAGTAATTTAACCAGAGAATGATTGTCATAAAATAATGTTGCCTTGGATTAAAATACACACAGATACAAGTAGGGAAGCGATAATTTTAATAAAAATTGAAGCAGGAAGTCACTTAATAATGAAAGTAAAAGATTCGACTTAAATTTATGAAGTGGAGATAATAGGCAACAAGTAAAAGCGCGCGCGCGTGTGTATGTGTGTGTGTGTGTAAATAATATATATATACACATATGTGATTACTTTATATATATATATATATATAAAGTAATCACATATATTTTATATATATATATATATATATGTATATTTGTTTATAATACTTATACTTTCTACTCGCGCCCAAGAAAGTTACATCAAAGTTCAATTATCAACGTGTAATATTGATGGATTGATGTTTCCCCTGTGGAGGGATTTATTTTGACTTTATTTTGACTTTTTACAAGGCACATGGAAATTTCACTCCGAATTTCACTCTGCCGCGCGTAACAAAAGTTTGTAATATCGAAGTACTTAGATCCGCGCCATACCAGTTGGCGAAACTTGAAATCCGAGCTATTCGCCGCTCGTACTCGGGAATGAATTTAATCGTGTCACGAGTTTTATTCCCGAGCCAACTTTCGACGAGGAGGAAAAGCGCGCGCGATCGCGATCTTTAAGCCGGCAAAGTGTCGAAGAGATGAGCACGACGTTTAGGAATTCGAGGGTCGAACTCGCGTAGCGACGAGAGAGAACGTTCCAAATACTTGTCGGTTGTCGTCGTCGTCGTCGTCGTCGTCGTCGTCGTCGTCGTCGTCGTCGTCGTCATCGACGACGTCGGCGTCCGTCGACGAAGAAGCTGCGTAGGTCGCTAAATTATGGAGCAATGGGATAAAGGAGAGCCAGGGGAAATAAAGAGAAAGAAAAGAACGGCTGCTCGGGTTGTATCGTTGACGCTGAATAATTCTCCGCGCGTTCAAAGGCTTTAATTCGCGATCGTTGTAGTGAAAATTTAAGTATTCACTTCGCTGATTCCAAGTTTTTTCACGACCCGACACTTTTCGTTTCCCTGTGATCTTTCTTCGCGTTCACATTTTTAATTACTATCGTGTATGTATGTATATATATATATATATATATATATATATATATATATATAGTAAAATATGTAATAATATAAAAAATTGTTATGAATCCATTGTGAGGAGAGAGATAAAATATTCATACAATATTTAACATGAAGATTATTGTATTAATTGCTTATTGCAATTTATATACTAATTTTGTGAAGTATAAAAACTTAATGTCACTCTAATTTAAATTTAATTAAAAAGTCTCGTCTTTAATACTTAACTTTTTTTTCGGTTTTTTTTTAAATACATTGATATTTTAAATATTTGAAGATTGATTTACATTATTCAAATAAATTTAATTACAATTTATATTACTTTCGGAAATTTTGTCGGTATTCTCTTAGATTTTGCGACTTTCTGATATTACTTTATAATCAATCTTACCCTTTCTCGATACTCATCACGTCGCATCAGCCTCTGCTTTTTCCGCATGTTTTTATGTATATACTTTGTATAATTTATTATTTCTATTAATCTGTCCTCCTCTTTTCTTATCGCATAGTGTTCCGAGAAGCCTATACACATTCCGAGGCACACGTGCGATAAGTCGCGATGTTCTCAAGGACCCCAAAGCAATTCGCGCGGCGTATCGCGTAATTATAAATCTAAGCGCGGTGTCAATTACGCGTAACCAGAGGCGGTTACTTGGCGAGAGAGGCGCTAACGAGTCGACGACTGCGAATTCTTTCGCGGCCTTGAATGCGACTCTTCTCCGTCTCGTTTCGACGCGTTGTTTGTACGACGGCGCGTTATGCATTTGCCTCGGGGAGTGCCTCGTGTAAATAATGGAACGCGTCGGCGAAACGTTCGATCCTGCGCATTGGAAAGATGCGCCGAAACGCACGCGGCCGCCGCAGGGGACCGCGCCTTCTCGTCTCGACTCTCGTTTCGCGATATCGTCAGATTTCTAAACCAGACGATAACGCTTTTTCCGCAATTCAGCATAAAGCTGGAAAAAAAAAACATGTATCGATTTCCCATGATCTCCCTCGTTACGATAAAGTTATTTCAATGCGCCAAATTAATGACAGCCACTTCGAATAGAAAATTATAATAATTATACTGATTGCGTATTATTGTCGTGAATGTACATTTCCCATAATTAAAAAAAGATTAGCCTCTCTGGCTGTAAAAAGGATGATTCCTGAAATCCTTTGAAACGTCCGCTCATTGACTTTCGTATTTTGCTGTTTTCCTCATCATTCGATCCTTTTATGATCCCCTTGACATGCTTTTCTGAAAACGCACAATATTGCAAGGCAGATATTTCCAAATGTTCCATTGATTCCAAAATATCATTAGGAAGATAAAATCTTTTGCACACCTGTGGAATGTCTGAGGAATGTGGCCAATGTCTGGGGCATCCGTCGTTTGGACAGAGGAATTGAATAATGTTTATTTAGAAAACGAGCACAGTGTTCTATGCTTGATTTTATTGCTTATTCACTCTTTATCGACGAACACGTTTAGGGTCGATCTCTTACGGCGCTATCGCGGAAGAAATATCGCGAAGGAGAGAGCCCATAAAATCTGAGCGCGTTATATCGCAAATTTCACGCCTCCTATCTGATTTAATCCTCGAACCTCCCCGTGATATTGTAAATTGGCCGCTCGATAGACCCGTCGATTAACCGCTTCTTCCCGTCGTTCTCGCGATGCAACCTCTCGGGTTTTCTTTCTCGTGTGCCTTTCCCAGCGCCAACTGCTTTTTCACGCGATTTGCGATTACACTTACCTTGTACAAAAAAAAAAAAAGTTACATTTCTTCGAGGAAAACAAGCGCGGAAAAAGAGGCGCGGCTTTTATTAAACGGCTTGATCGGTCAATTTCAGGAATTGCAGGATTATCGACAAATTATTTCCGGGCTGAACAAAAGATCGTTTTGGAAATACGGAGGGCGATATAAGCGCGCGATGAAAATTTTACGACGCAAACGGTAAACGAGCGGCATTTAATAAATCGAGGAGAAATAGAGAAAGAGAGTTGAGGGAGAGAGAGGGAAGGAGCGTACACTCATAGTTCGCACAGCATGCGTTTCGCACGTATGCGCGCACACGCATGTAAGCGCTCTCGCATTTCCGGCCGATTTGTAACGCAGAATAATGTGCTCGGCCGCTTGGCGCGAGGCTGCATTACCTGTCTTTGTATTTGCAAACACGCTGTCGGGACATAAACATCGACCATGCCAACGTGTGCATGCACGTTGGCATGGTGCAATGATCGCGAAAGATAGAGAGAGACAGAGACAGACAGACAGACAGAGAGAGGGGGGGAAAGGGACGTACGTGATAATTACGGAATGGCCGACTTACGCGCGCCGCCGCCAAAGTCGATGCTTGAAAGGTATTTCAAATCGATCGTAATTCGAGAGGATGCGATTAGAGGAGAGAAGGAATATCGATCTGAGTAAATATTAGTTTACCATACAATAGTGAGTGCGGAGATGCAGAGATAATCTTCGATCATCCTCGTTTTACTCGAGCTCGTAGCTCGTCGTCGTCGTCGTCGTCGTCGGTAATCGAATCGCTCGCTTCAAACAGAATCTTGCTCTAATTAATATTAATTAAGCTTTTGTCATGCGTACGTGGTATTTTTAGATGCATTTTTGCGGCCTTTTAGGAAATTAGGCGTCTCTCGACGATTCCAGAGCGATATCCTTTCGAAGCGACGACATCGGAAGTTAAATTACAGATCGCGTTTATATGCCGAGAGTAATATTTATTATCGGCAGCTTTGCTGCCGGATATTTAACACCGCCTTAGATAATTAATATGTTTGATCGTAACGTACCTATCAGATGTTAGACAATATCGGTAATGGTCCTATTACGGACGAGATTATAGTCTCGACGGCAATAATTATCCTGGGCTATTGGTTCGGTCGTCGACGGCGAGTTGCTGCTTCCGCGGCATCGATTTACGAGATAAAACCCGACGTTTCTCGAAGCGTATCTCTCGTTCCGAAGCAAGTGCTCGCGAGTAGCTCGCTCCGCCAAGTGGATTACTTAATCGCTATTTTGAATTTTACATTAGCGCTAATAGGTGTCTGATCATTAGTTATTGAAAATTTATCAGTGCACGCACAGCGCACCGGTTCTCTGAATCGTGAGAACGTTTATGTAAAAACCACTGATCTTTCTTGTTAGCATAAACCAATTAAATTGATGAAACATCCCTTTATCTCAGATAGATTGAATTAAAACGGTCGGTTGTGTTGTCACGATTATCATCATTAATTAATAGTACAATGTGAAAAAGAACAATTGAGAATTGGCACGAGACTCAATGCGCTATGTAGAATAATAATATAAATTTATTCACTTAGTAGAATACAAGCGACAATACATATTTATTATAAAAATTGGAATTTGGGATCATTTACTGAAATCAAACGTGCTGAAGACGGCTCGAGTTACAGCCGGAAATGTTGTATTGTATTTGTATTCTATTACGTGAATAAATTTATATCATTATTTTACATAGAATTGAGTTCCACGCTGACTCTCAATTGTTCTTTTCCACATCGTATTAATTAATTTTTGATTTCGAGAGCTCTAAACATTTATTTATTCATTAATTACTTTCATTTTCCATCCCCGGTTAGAAAGATGCACCGCCTGTCGAGGCGTACGACATAATTGATTTGTGATAAAAAAAAAATCAACTTATCCCAGAAAACAGTCCATCACATACATGCGTGTCGCACGTGACACACACACACACACACACACACACACACACACACCCACACCCACACACACACACACACACACATACCCCCCCACACACACACACAAAACCCAAGTGCTTCGTCTGTCGCATTCGGACTCTTTCTGTCTTGCTGGAGCCATGACGCTCGCTCTCTTTGCCCCGATAACTCGACGATAAAGGCTGCGGCTGACAACCCATTTTGATAAAGGCCGTCCCGACTATCCATCGGACGTTGTTGTCGTCCTCGTCGTTTGCAATTTCAGGAACTCAAAGCCGCCGCCGCCGTCGCCGTCTCCGTCGTCGTCGTCGCCGCGCCGCGCCCCGCCATATCGCACCGCACCGCACCGCACAGCATCGTACCGCACCGCACCGCACCGCACCGCACCGCACCGCACCGTACCGTACCGCACCCCGCGATACTATCGAGGCAGGTTAATGGAAGAATTCTTGTCCTCGTCGTCGTCATCGACATAGCCGCGATCTTTCGATTAATGCGATCGATCACGGGGAAATCATTACTTTTCACCGTCGAAATCGACGGTTGCGCAAAAGACAATGGCAATCTACGAATATCAATGGGATTACTCGACTTAAATCAGATTATTAGATCGCGCTTCCTCCTTCTGAGAACTTTCCGAAATTTTTACCGACACTTCACGCGCTACGATATAACGCGTTCCGATATAATTGATCCGTTATAATCGATGTCGAAAATATTCTCTAGTGGCGAATAAGAATGATTTCGCCGACGTTTACGAAATATCCGACGTTTAGCAATATTTTCGTTCGTTTACCGCGCACGAAGTAAAAATCCGACCGCGTTGCAACGTGAGAAATCGTTAAGAATCCGGCGGGAACGTTATCGCGGGATCTACGGTGTGATTCGCGTGGAAGAAAGACGACGTCGGTGGCGCGACGTGGCCGCCTTTTTCAGCGGTATTTCACCGCGGAGAAGAAATTCCAGTAAAGCTGCGAAATAGAGAGTGCAAAGGGGCACTTTATGAGGGAGGAGAAAAAGAGAGAGCGAACGAGCGAGAGGGAAGAGGAAACAACACGCGCGCGCACACGATGCCACGAAACCGTAATGGAACTGCCTGCCAGCGGTCCGCTACTTTATTATCGATACTTTATCATCTGATATGAGAGAGAGAGAGAGAGAGAGGGGGGGGGAGGGAAATCGATATCTTTCGGAGTTTGCGGGATAAAAGTGCCGATAGGAAAATCGAATTAACGTCGCTGCGCGTAATTTCGCTCGAGAGCCGGCGTACGTCGGGGGATGCGAATTAGGACGGTTCGGGATTAGCGTAAAGCTAAGCCTCGCGCGAGGCTTAGCTTTATGCCAGAGAGTCGACTTTCCTTAACGCCGTACATCGCTGGATGTTCACGTCGCGGCGGCGATTGCAACGCGACGTGAATCGCGGAGCGCCGGACGAAATGAAAGGTGGAAAGGCGCGTAGCTTCAGCCGGTATTGATTCCGCGCGGGGGGGGGGGGGGAGGGACATTACGCCACGACAATTATGGATATTTTATTTATCCCAACCATTCGCTTTCTCAACGAAGGTATAGTATTTGCGAGCCTGCCTGCCTCTCGCGTGCGTGCAGCTTTTTCTGCACACCGACAAAGGGCTTCCCGTATCTTTTTTTTTCCCCGGTCACATATGACGCCGGCTTCTTTTTTTTCCTCTATCGCCGTATTCCGCGGTCTCTCCTTTCCCTCAATCGAACCAATGCCGATTGTTATGCGAAACTTCCGTGGAGAAAAGGGGACGAGTCTCTTATGCGGACATTGTCCAATATTATAGCGCGATTATGCGCGAACGACCCCGCGGAAATGTTTTGTCGCGGTACTCGCGGTGGTTGCGTGCCGAATTATTTCGTATTCCTCGAGATTGTAGAAATTGATTTTATATATATATATATAAAAAATCAATTTCTAACAAAATGTCAGTATATATATTTCTTTTCTCGCGTGACATTTAATTTTTCTCCGATATCTTTAATGACCGAAGAATGATTGAATTGAGAAAAATAAAGGTACAACATACAGTATTCTTGTATCAAAAGAAATTTATTTAATTAAACAATTATTATTATTATTATTGAATATAAATTTTTTCCAGTACAAAATTTTTCTTGTCTTAAACATTTTTTTTTTTTTTTTTTAAGATTGAATTTTCATCAAAGGATTTTTCCTAAATTGATAGATATTTCTCCTATTTTGAATTTGATGTATAATATACTCTTGTATAACTTATATAACTCTTTGTTATCTTAATTGTTTTATTATCCTTTTTTTGCTTTTATTGCAATCTTGTCTGGGCGCGCAAGAATGTCAAAAAGGAAGTTTTGTCCGATAGCTTCTAATTTTCGCTCCAATATTCGGGTCGAGTCTCCTACAGACAAATCTCAGATATCTTTCGGGTACGACGATTATCGCAACGATATCATGCACCTCCGTCGAGACAATAAACGAATCATTAGCTTGATATTAATAACTTTATTCCTCGCTTCGATAATACATGTCGTCTTGTCGGTGTCTCGTCACAAACTCACCGCGCGACCCATGCGAAAGTCAAATAATCTCTCTCAAAACAACGCTAGCTCTTCAGTTTTCGTTAGCTGTATTAATATAGTTGACCGGTACGCAGCAGCTTTTGATCGACCAACTGGAAATCATTTATTTGAATTTGATATATTATGAATTTGATATATATGAAGAATGATATTCCTCAGGTAACAAGTGATCAAGATGATTTATGATTTATTTTGAAATTTGAAAAATTTTAAATGTTGGAAGGGCTATAAATAATACAAATTTATAGAGAAGGTTTATAAAGAAGATATGCCATCATATAATATGATTGTGTATTTAGGATAGATGTACAAATAGAGATGTAAGATTGGCTAAAGTAAGGCTGACTAAAGAAAAAAATGGGAATGACATTGACAAGAAAAGAATTTTTGACCTTCTTAAGGAAAGGAATTTTTGCCTTCTCAAGGAAAGGTGATAAAAAATCCTTTTCTTAATTATAAAGTTTGAAGAGATAAACACATATACAAACATATAATAAGAATCGCTTCGTACAAGTCGCATACATTTTTACATAATTGCAGATGTGCTTTTGTCTTCCCGTATCTAATATGCAGTACAAAAATTTGTATTAAATTTAACATATTGTATTGCATATCTGTAAATGGTTATCTCCAAATAGTTTAAATTTTTGTTTTAGTTTAACGTCATATGCTTAGGTAACATTATGTTAACATTTAACATAAAGCAAAGGCTTTGTCACAACATGAGGTTAAATTAAACTTGTCGTGTAAAATAAAAAAATCATATTAATATTTTTATTTAATATTTTTTGACAATTGTCTCATGACAATAATTTGTCATCTTAAATTAGTGAAAAAAATTAAGTGAGCAAGTAGCAAGTTTTAGTTTACACAACAAACGTGTATGTTAAACACATATTTCGAATATTTAATACAAAAGATCCATCATCATATTTTTTTGTAACATATGGAACCCATATTTTTTGTCAGGTAGACTTTCTCCTTAAGATTAATGTTTAAAAAGAAGCTAAAATATATACCTGAAATATTTTTTCCTTTTCATCGGAATTTTTATATTACGATCGAAAAAGATACACTTTCTCATGATGGTGACGATACATTCGCCATGCGGAAAATATTTAATGGCAAAGATGTAGGAAATTCATTGGTCAAAAATTCGCGAATTTTCAATCGGGGTCGTAAATAGTAACAGGTCCCTCTTGTTTTATCTCGCGGGCGAAGCGTAGGCTGTGAAGGTCGATACGGCGATGCTCTCGTAACCTTTAACCCGTGATTGCAGAAGAGGAGAGGAACATGATCGCAGCGGCACGTGGATTACCGTGTTCGCTTTCGAATAGTCGTCCCCGAAACATCCTCGTCTTCCATCGCGGGATCGATATGCGCTCCGTTTCGTCCCCCGCGTTATCTCCTCCCCTTCCCCTTATTACATATAGTCCCAGCTCGATCGTAATTATCGCTTCCGCTCTCGCGCACATTATTAATCATGTTGTCAGCGATTCGCGGCGAATGCGAGGTTTATTTCTGCAAGACAGGCAAATCTTTGTCTTTAGAGGGAGAATCGCGCACATTAGTTGACAGCAGTTAAAAATGATTTATTTGCAGACGAAGAGAATGGAAACGTAAAATAGAGATAGCCCGGAAGTCTTATCAAACTTTCATTTGTTGATGAATGAAAAAAATCTCGAACTTATGAAGCAGCGAATGGAATGTAAATATAATCACAGATATGTATGGATGGCGGGCTAATATTGCGAAGCCGTACACAGTTTGTAATCCGTTGGATTGAATTTGTAGAAAGCTAGGGCAGATTCAGACAATAAACGGGAATAAAAAATAAAATATAAAAAATTAGAAACGAGAAAATTTAAAAATATTGGAAACAGGAATTTTAAAGACATTTCAAAGACATACCACCAAGGTGATCTTTCATTGGTTAAAAGTAATTTTTGTTCCTTATTTTTTACCTCTTTAGTCATTTATTTTGTATTTCATTGTGTTGAGTCTACAATGTTTGCATGCATTTTTTTCTTTGTAAAAATTTTTTCTAAAAATAAACATCCTTTCATATAATTTTCCAGCATACAAAAAAAAGATTAATTGTTACTATATATTAATATATATTAATATATATTAATATATATATAGTATATATATATAGTAACAATTAATTTTTTTTTGTATACCGGATAATTATATGAAAGGATATTTATTTTTAGAAAAAATTTTTACAAAGAAAAAATGCATGCAAACATTGTATACAAAAAAAAAGATTAATTGTTACTATATATTAATATATATTAATATATATATATATATATATATATATATAATAACAATTAATCTTTTTTTTTGTATACTGGAAAATTATATGAAAGCATATTTATTAAAAAAAAGTGTGTGTGTGTGTGTGTGTGTGTGTGTGTGTGTGTGTGTGTGTGTGTGTGTGTGTGTGTGTGTGGTGTGTGTGTGTGTGTGTGTGAGGGGGGGGTGTATTAACTGTATATATAATTAATTGTTACTTGCTAATAGAATACCACTGTTAAGGGTCGGTTAGAGGCCTAAAGGATATTGACCGATAGAAATGTTTGAGCCATGTATATTGTTATTTTAGATAACAAAATCAAATATAGTACC
The DNA here is from genome assembly GCF_055798465.1 of Pogonomyrmex barbatus. Taxonomy (NCBI): domain Eukaryota; kingdom Metazoa; phylum Arthropoda; class Insecta; order Hymenoptera; family Formicidae; genus Pogonomyrmex; species Pogonomyrmex barbatus. The sequence goes on from NW_028297098.1 coordinate 24,796,875, forward strand.
CAAAAATACCATATTTGGTTGCATCGTTCAAGGCCAGTTATAGGCGTAAAAGGATTGGCCAATAGAAATGTTAGAAATATTTGCGTATGCGTATATGCGTGACACGCTTTTCTCATTGGTATTTTCCATTTTCGGGTGCTTCTCGACTTTTTAGTCAGTCGCATTTTGACTTCGGACGGTATAAGTGCTTTCCAGTTTTCTTGCGTACTTTGACTATCGTTATAACTCTCTTTTATAATTTCTTGGTGATTTGGTGTGAACTGACATAATCAAGAACATGAAGATGAAACAATTCATGCCATGGCGATTAATTAAAATCGATTTGAAAGAGAAAAGGTAAAGGATTAACAGAATGGATGACAATCTCTTTAGAATAGTATATATCGCACATCGCTTAGCTTTTAATGCAATAATGTTTATTTCTCTCAATGTAGATTAATTTTAATTTCAGTTTAACTTATCTTTTTTTTTTAATTTTGAAAATTAGAGAAAGATTGAGTGTAAATTAAAGGTAGATAAAATTAATCTACATAAATAGAGATAGACATAATAAGATAGACATAATAGGCATTTTGATTGCTTGGCTTTATACATTGATTTTTATATTATTTTATATAATATTCCGGAAAACATTTTGCTCTCCAATATACTCTTCTCTCTGATCTCTGATCTCTAATTTGTGCATTTTAATGTGTACCGAAAATTTTATTTTTTTACAAGCGAATACAAATCTCTTTCTCTACATCTTTCTTTTGGTGATTTAATCAATTTGAGAATTTTTTGTTAAAATGAAAAATATTATTTTGCGTTTTTTTTTTGTCTTCTTTATTTAAGTCGCAAATTATATATATTTTGCTATTTCTGAAACTGTGAATTTTTGGCTCCATCTTTTTGTTAAAAAATGTATCATTGATAATGCAATTTGCAGTCAGATCTGTTAATAAAATATAGTAGGTATCTTGTTCTAATTGCGTAAAATGTATGTAACTTTAATAATTTTTAACGTACTATTTTTGAAATCTCAAAATGGCGGAGCAGACCTTGAGTTCTCGCAACAGTTATTAGTTTCTAAATTTGCGAAAGAGAAATTGCTTTACCTGCCGTATGACCATTTATCTTTTCTTTATGTTTGGAAAACTCAAAGAATTGTTTGAATGCAGCAGCATTTTCACTTAATTCTTTTGAAAGCCAGCTTTTGGGGTCGCAATGTGCGACACGATGCATAATGTTTTAATTGGATCGGCTATTTAATATCGACGGCAGTTGATACTTGAACGTATCTATCGCAATCGAGGAGGAAATGAATGAGCAAAATGAGCTTACTTTTTTATCTCAATTAATCTGAAATCTACTTGCGAGTTTCATGAAATTACTACTAATTATATTATAGATTTGATAAATTTTGATTGGGTATTCATATAAAATTAGATCATAATCTACTCCCGTAATTAATTACATAAATATAAGTTCTTATTGCGTGTACATATCTTGTAAAAATAATTAATGCATTCGCGATGGCGACTTTTTGCGGGAAACTAATTAAATCTCTCACCGGCACCGAATATCGATTTTAAAATTATCGACGAACTGTAAAGTTATAAGTAGACGAGCTGGTGCTTTGATTTTGCGAGGAAGATCTCTCTTCTCCCTACGACGGTATGTCATGGGCAAAATAAGTCTCGAAATTTGCATTCCCCTTAGAAATAAACTCGTTAGAATCGTGACTCAAATTCTGCGTAAACCGAAGCACGCTTTCCAGATTCCATTTGTTCGTAACTGAAATCCGATTATCCGCGAGAGGCCACAAGTGTCCGCAACTCAAGAATTTAGATTCGCCATTTGATTAGAATAATATTTAAAAAAAAAAGGGAAATATCTTTGTAAAAGAGAAATATCTTTAAAAAATTTTTTTTCTAAGATTGCGCGACTATGTTTATATTTTTTATTTTCATTTATAATTATTACTAAAAGAAAACTTTTTTTTAATTATTAATGCTTATTACTTTATGTGTGCTTTATTATTATTTCTTCACGTAATAATTTTTTTAATTTTGATAATATATTTGTATTTTTTAAATAAATTTTTTTTAAATTTAAATTTTATATTGCAATGCTATTATGTGCTCAATTACGCATTTTTGAAATTTATGTTTTTCCTTGTTTCGAATAAAAAAATTATTTAAAGATACACTATGGTAAAGATCTAAAAACCCTGTTTTAAAAAAATTTTTTTAAAACATATGTAATGATGTTGCACAGTATTGCGCAACGTAAATCTCTATATTCAAAAAATATGTCCATCAGCTATGTAGGGAGCTTAAGTTGTAATTATCGGAAATGAAAAATTCTTGAAAATTTCAAAACTGTATGAGTGTAGTTTTAGTTAGGCTTAAATATTTTTTAAAATAATGTTTTTCGCGAAATGGCAGTTCGAAAAAGAATTCAAAATTTCATTAGAATTTTACATTTATTAAACATCTTGTTTTTAGAAACTAAGAATTAATTTTTACGTTTAACTGAAACTATTCACTAAAGTTATTTTTGAAATTTGAATCGATCAAAAATTATTCTAATTATAAATACCGTTAAAAAAGTAATTTCAAGAAAAACGCTTAAAGCTCGATCAAGATTCGATTATTTATCAGACAAATTTATTAGTTTATCGTAATGAGTTTACCGATGAAAACATGATAAATTACATGATTGAGGAAATTTTTGTCGAAATACATCAGGTGTTCAAAGATGTTTAAAGGACGACTGACCAAGTAAAGGACCATCTGCTTTCACTATATTCGTTTCAAAAAATAGAACGCAAATTTTTTTAATATTATATTTCTAGGACATTGACTTTCGAGAAATGCAAAAAAAAATTGGGTCTGTGTTAGGCTACCGTAGTCTCAAATAACAAAACAACATAAGCAGGTAGAAAAACTCCAATGTCACTCAATAAGATATATTATCTTCGTAAATCCCACTTTGACAAATCTTTTGAATTTTCGATCTTTTACATAAATCATTCTTTTGGTTTCTTCATTTTCATATTAAATGCTGACAAATGCTGATTGATTAATTTAAAATTTAGAGTGATATTAATTATTTTATTGACTTTAAGGTTGAAAGAAATAGCCTGATATTGCACATAAAAGTATATTATTCCACTATAATATATTATTTTTAACGTAATTGTATATGCGAGAATATTGTATATGCGAGTAATAATTTTTATATATCTTACAAGTCAACAGCAATTTTTAACAACGAACGAAACCTCGATTTGTTTGTCTTAAAATATTACGAGTTTAAAATTCAATTTTTTTTTCTCCTACAGATTTATTTTTCTTATTTTTCTTTATTTTTTTTTATTTTTCTTTGGATTGGGTAAAATTATGAAATTATTACATGATTTTTTAATGACAATTTCTTATTGAAGAAAGCGACACGATATCAGATTTTGATTTTTTTTACTTGGATTACTAGGGACGAGGCGTTACCAATCATTTAATGATAAGATTACTTTCCACTGTCAATAACAACAGACTAAACTAACATGTTTCACATATCTTTTGAATACATGAAACATTATTCTATGGAATTCTATCTTTATATACACAAAGTTTTATTTTAAAAAAGTTCGTAATATTGATTTTGAACATTTTTGAGACTTGGACATTTCTTTCTGAGAATTTCTTCTTTTCGAAAATCTTTCGAAGAAAATTGTATAGTAATTTTATCTTTAATTATATTTTTTAATAAATGTGCTTAAATGTGTACGTGATTTTATATTTTATATATTATTTATGATATATAAAGCAAATTATACATATATATATATATATATATATATATATATAAGCAATATTAATATTATTTGTCGATATAATAATTACGATTTTCGTCCATGTTTATATTGGAATATAATTGACTTCGCTGCTTCCGTCGGCTTGCTTGTAAAACATCTTTGGCAGAAGATTCAGCAATAATCTCGCTAAGTATTGACCACACTCGTATCTCCCTCGGAAATTACATACTCCGTAGGATTATCTCTGAGGTTCCACGCGGATGATCTCAAGGCCGAATTAAGTGCGAATAAAGGCCACTAAGCCGATCAGTTATCCTTATAAGGAATCTCGACACTCATCGCATAACAAGCTGACGATTCGAGCAGAAAGAAAGGGAAATATCCATCTTCGCTTGATATCCAATGATAATATTATTGCCTCCGCTCTCTCGTGCGAGTTTCCCTTTTTTCCCCCCCATTTTCTCCCGATGGTGCAGGCGATATCCATCGGCAAACGATCTCCCGTTTCATGTGACTATTCCGTATTATTATGTCTCGAGCGATACAACCATCGTGATGACGAGCCGGGGGATCCGAGGAAATAGAAAAGAAAATCGGGAGGGAAAATAGGCGAGAGCGTCGCGACGTCTACGAGAGGCGCAACAGTTTGGTCTTAGGAGGCTTATTACGGTCGTTTAAGCCCCCCCCCCCCCCCTCCCATTCGATCGATCTTAAATAAGGAACGTACGAAGAAGGAGCTCTGCTCTCGTGATACTTTTAGCATCGACATTTAGTTTCACGGCGCATCCTCCACGTCGCATGAAATAAAAATTATGTTATAGATGGTTTATTCCAGATAAAAAAGTTTGGCCTTGCAGGGGAATTTAATAAAATCACTTTTAATAGGTGAGCTTTGTTTCTTCAAAAGAGTGTAACTTTTCAAGTTAACTCTTTTGTTTGAGCGATGATTAAAATCATGCAAACTCGCTCTATATATCAGATTTAAATTAATTAAATATCAAATGGGAGCAACTTTATTTACAATTATTACTGTTGTTACGTGAAATATGTGTTACAAGCATCTCGACAATTGTCACATTCAGGTTAATCGATTTCTAGTTAGGTCTTGATGGTTCACGCCTGAGTACTCTCGGCACCCTCTCGGCACTCATTGCGCATCTAGTTTCTCCCTTTCGCCCTACTAATCTCCAAACTGAAATACTTGTTATTGAGAGAGAATGAGTGAGTGAGTGAGTGAGTGAGTGTGTGAGTGAGAGAGAGAGAGAGACGCGCGCGCGCGCGCGCGCGCGCGCGCGCACACACACACACACACACACACACACACACACACACACACAGAGAGAGAGAGAGAGAGAGAGAGAGAGAGAGAGAGAGAGAGAGAGAGAGAGAGAGAGAGAGAGAGAGAGAGAGAGAGAGAGAGAGAGAGAGAGAGAGAGAGAGAGAGAGAGAGAGAGAGAGAGAGAGAGAGAGAGAGAGAGAGAGAGAGAGAGAGAGAGAGAGAGAGAGAGAGAGAGAGAGAGAGAGAGAGAGAGAGAGAGAGAGAGAGAGAGAGAAAGAGTTAATATTTTGTTGGAAATTTGTTGTTCTTAGACAGTTTTCAGTGATCAATAGTGATCAGTGATCAATAGTATCACATAGTTACATATCACAATAGTTTAGAAATTAATGATTTTTAATCAACTTTTCAGTATTATGTGTACTTTGTAAATGTCTTTGCATGTCTTTGTGTAAATGTTAGGTGAAATGTTGGAAACACTTCTCTTTCTCACCCCTCCCGAAAATTTCCATTAAATGTTAACATGGTTTAATAATAACTCAACATATAATTTTTTAACATATATTTTTTTAAACATATATTTATTGCAGATACACATGGATCTCCACTGAAGTATCTATTATTTGTGCTAATAAATAAATATTTATTAATACAAACAAAGCAAGGACGGAGCAGGGATATTTAATATAACATAGAGAAGAATGCGTACAGATAATGTTTAATATTACATAACAAAATGAAAGAGTAAGATTTTATTTTTTGTTGATTCAATGGATCGGTAATTCAGTGGTTTTTACAACCTACGGCATACAATACTATTTTTCGTGTTAATTCCCATGCGATCTAGTAACTTTATTGAATGCTGTATGTATAATTTACCAGATCGTATGTAAATTAAGCGAAAAATAGCACGTGTCCCGTAGGTTACGGGGATACTTTTATGATACTTCGTTCTTTAATTTATTTCTTTCTTTAATTTTTTTTTATTTTGTTTTTCTTTTTTTCCTTTATTTTCTTTTTCTTTTCCTTTCCTTTCCTTTTCTTTTCTTTAATTTCCTTTAATTTCTCCTGCACGGTTTTTTTTTGTGAGATGTGAGAATGCTTTTTTAAATTCTTTTACATCTTATGCGCATGACCTTTCGTGTGAAGAACCTTTTGAAAAAAAATTATCTGAATATTATAAATTTATTATTTTTTCATTTATTATTATTTATTACAAATTTATATTCTCATATTTCTCTCCTTTATATTAATCGTTTGAGAAAATATGATTTCAATAATAGCAATAAATCTGTCGCGAATTTATCGATTTTTCGACTCGTTGAGACTCACAGTCCGATAATTTAACGTTGTCATCACAACGTTCGATTTTATTTAATAATTAACGACGAATCGAGCGCGTAATTTGCCACAGCGCGCAATTCACGTTATTTCCCGGTGTTCTCCGGTGTTTAACTCCGGTATTAATCTCCGTAGTTTGTTTCAAAGAGGAGCGACGACGACTCCGCGATCGCCGGCGTCGGCAAAAAACGCGACGGAGGAGGTTCTCGATTTTAATTAACCGTCTTGAAGAGACCGCTCGCGTTCCGCATCCGAGTGCGAGGGGGAAGCACGTGGTGCGGCATGCATCATATGGGGGCGCGGCGCGCGGCACGTGTGTAAGTGCAACGAGTGTACTTAACCGTAAAACTGGGGCCCCATGCTCGTTTCTTAGCTCTCGGCTCGTGCTGGGCAACGGGAGCGGCGAGCTCGAACCCGCCGGGCGATACCGCGGCCGATAAAGCAACCAACCAACGCCATTATAAATATATAGTGTCGTTAACGTACGTACGTTGCGCCGATAACGCGATAACCCGTAAATAGCCCGCGCAAGCGTCGGCGGTGCACGGGGGTGGAAAAGCACCCTTCCCCCGCCGTCCCACCCGCCCCGCTGGCGCGACGGCGGATCCGTTCTCCCTTTCGCCTCCTTCCTCCCCGCCGGTGTGAAAAAGAAGTTGCGCGTGTTGCATTTTACCTGCGGGAACACGCGCGTAATTCTCGTCGGCTACAGGCAAAACGAGACACGGTATATGTAACGTGAACACGAACAACGGCACTCCGTCGGAACACACACACACACACACACACACACACGCGCGCGCGCGCGCGCGCGCCTCTCTTTACGATGCACCTCGCATATTACAACGATAATACCGCGAGTACATAATTTTTGTTCTTTATATTTGCTGTGATAATCTCTTATCGACACGCATCGACAAGAGAAAAAACATACGTTCGAGCTAGAACGCGATTTCACTCTTCGTTGTAGGGGATTAATCGGGGAATTAATTTCTCGCTTATATATAGCTCCTTTTTTTATTCCTCACTGGAGATTACATGCTTATATGTTTATCACAAATCTTTCATAGCCTGAGAAAACAAACTCAGTCTTTTTTTTTTTTTCTAATATGAATTAAAAATGATCGGTGACTAAATCCGTCATAGTGATTAATATTTTTTTCAAACTGTTAATTATAATAAAAAAATATTTGAATTTTAATGAACGAATTAACGTATTTTTAGCTCGTTGCTGTTTTTCAACATGGATCACAGCGGAAAGGAAGTGATATACACAAATTAAATTAAATCGAATAATTTTGCATTGAATACAACTGCAGCGATGTGCGCGGATATAATTATTTCTACGTCCCCGTCTCAGGTTTTGTTACGTAATTAACTCCCTCCGCGAAACGAGCTAAACCGGGCGGCGGCGTGAAAAGGCTCGGTCTGTCCCTGGAGCATAAACAAGATGGGGTTGTATCTCGTGTATATTCAGCGACTGTGCGGTGTAACCCTCGTTGTAATTTATAAAATAAGAGACCACGCGGTGTCGCGCCTTCGCAACCGCTCGAACCCGCTCGAACCCGCCGTCGCCGCCGCGAACAAATTTGCCGGCTATATATTTGCAAATTATTATCGACCTCTTGCGCGCAACAGGGAAACAAACATGTCGCGAAAAGTGTATATAAACGCACCGACACATTCGCTTTCCGCAATGCGAAATAGAACCTCGACACAGGATATTAAATCCGTCTCTCGGGTCTCTCTTGTGCAATACATATGCTAATATAATACACCACGCAACTTTTTACTATTCAGTATTTTTTCAAGCAATGACCGACAATGTTTAAAGAATATATTAAACATATCGCATTTGTCGAAAGACGTGCTTTGTAAAGATTAATTTAAATTACTCAATGTTTAAAAAAGACACTCGATAGAAAATTTCTTCTTTCACTTCCAAAACATTTACTTCCAAAAGATCTTTATATTTTAAAAGTGATCTGTTAAGCGAAATTAACTTATTCGATCACACACACGTACACACACACACACACACACACACACACACACACACATACACACACGCGCGCGCGCGCATAAAATGTTGTGTGTGTTGTGTGTATCGTTTTGTTTCGTGATTTTCGCGAAACCGTGAACACGTGACCGACAGGGCAAATTCGCATTCTGAGATACGTATTTTACTCAACGTGGCAATTTTTGGCCGGCAGTGCAGCGCAAATTTCGCGGCAGTAATTCATAATGGAGTGACGGATCGGATCGTGCGGTCGGTGCCAATTAAAATCGCTCGTTTCTCGCAGCGAAGTTCGGTAGTTTTCGCTTTATCGGATGGCATAAGCGTTCACACGCGCCGAAACGTAACTCACTGCACATTCATTCGGCTAACCGTTCCGGTTAATGGAGGAGAAAGTCATTTTCGACTTTGATGCATCCCGTGTTACGACACCGCGCTCCTCGTAGTTCAACTTGCGAAACTTAACTTAACTGTGGTTTATGCCTTTTTGGCACACGGAAATGTCTCTTCGTATAATGTAAAATAAATTCAATTAGCCGAAAATACGATTTATCGCACTTTCTACTATTACGAACACCGCTGCATCGACTTAGACTTTTAAACAATGTTATAAATCTTTTTTCTGGAATTCTGCTGTTTTTGCGACGCCAAAAATTTGCATTACTTTTGAAGCGATAATTTATTTAAAAATTTATTTTTTAATAGATACTTTCAGATCTTGAATTCTTGAAATATTTATTGTATATTTACTCAAAATGTTTGTTGTGAAAATTATAAAAGTTATAAAAGTCGCATTTTGATAAATGATATTTATTTTTACAATCTCGAAAAGATCTCGCATTTGTTGATTGATTTTTAGAATCGAGATCTTCATTTTCCGTCAAAATTCGTGCCCGCGCTACTTCAATCATAGTAATCTCGCGATAATTACGGAGAGCATCGTTAGTCTCTCAAGACACTGTCGGTTGATCTCGCCGGAAGGAAACTTTCCTCGGGATTCATCGCGATAACCCCGGCGTAAAATCTCAACTCATCCAATTCCGTGGCGGCCCATAAAACTTGCTCCTGTCGACCTATTATACAGCGCCTGGGAAGTATCGGCGATATTTCGCGGGAGCTTTAGCGTCGACGGGGACGAGAAATTTTATATACGCATCGCCGGTAGCGTTCTCGCCTAAGCTCTCTCGCTAACGTAAGAGACCACACCGCTCTTTCTCTCACGGTGATGAGGAGTACGCGCGGGGCGAGGGGGGGGGGCGGGAGGAGGAGTACGCGCGCGTACGATGGGTAGGGGGTAGCTGGTCTTATCTGGGGCAATGGAACACAACCGCGCGCCTGTAGATTCTTACCGACGCAAACTGCATCCGAGAGAGAGAGAGAGAGAGAGAGAACAACGAAAGTGAACGAACACCGCGACTTGCGCCAGCTTGCGCGAACTGATCGGCAAACTCGCGAACTCCGGCGAACTGGACGAACTCGCCGCGAACTTCTTTCTCCTTCTTTCTTTCTCCCGGTCGGCATAATGGCGGTCATTATGCGGTCGCGCTAATCAGCCGCGTTTTCATAGCATGCGATAGCATGTGAAATGTCCGCCGAAGAAGTGAAGTAAAACTTCGAACGATAGAATGACGTTACTTGGTAGACAGAATCTTAGGTGTCTATCTAATTTTTTTTTTTTTTTATTTGTATTTATAAATTGCTTATATCGCGAACTATACATCACGGGCGACGTGGCAATGAATTTTGGGATTTTCAACGACGAAAGGTATGTAAAATACTTTTTTTGTCGCGAAATTTAATCTTTAATTCTTACATCATAATTATAAATTATGAAAAATTATATTGGATTTGGTATTACCGTTCTTTATATAAGAATTATGATGATACGCTTATCATAATAGTGAAACACTAAATAAAATCATATATTTACTGAAGAATAGATTTTTTAACGTATTTGTAAAAATGTCCCTGAAAAGAATAGCAAAAATTTTTCGATGCTCTGTATATACATAAAATTATTTAACATAGTACACATTTTATCTAAATCGATCCGTAAATTGCATAATTTTGATATTGAATCATTATCTCGATCGTTTCTTTACGTAATCGCTCGTACAAATCTTACAATTATCGTTGTTATCAAGCCCGTTGCCGTATCGAAATTGTCTTGTCGGACGATCTCAAGCATTCGCTGTGTGTTTTGTCAAATCAGCTGGCTAGTTATGTCCAAGGCCGAAGGCAGGGAGATATAAATTGCTGTAGAAACAGCCGCGTTCAAGCGAGGTGGAAAATGAGATTCGTCCCGCTCTCTGCGGCACACAGATAAAAATAATCCCCTGACTAAGATCTAGGTTTTGGCGACTCTATTATTACCTCGAGTCTTACTCACCATCGATGGCAGAAAGAAATCCAGCGTGTCGTTTACGTGGAAACCGAACGCTTCTTCTTGCGAAAATGACTTAAAGTTGTACTCCACGAGAGATAACATTTGTCTCTCACAAATTGGATATTTTTCTTCATTTATTTCTGAAAATTGGTTATCTCATCTCGCGAAAACAATTGAGAAATGTAGATTGAAGATTGAGTATTATTAGTTAACAATAGATCCTAAAAACAGTATTTCTGACAGCGACTCTGAGTCGCAATCTAGTGACTATGAGAGCAATTTAGTGAAATTTATTCCAACTTTTTACTGAAAACAAATTCGCTTTCTGCACAGGTATCCTGTGTAATTTAAAATTTATAAATAAATTTATATATAAAATCGATGGAAAACTCACAGTGCGTTTGATTGTATCTATCGTTATTATATACTTGTTTAATATGTTTCTAACAACTTTATATTGATTAATCTTAATTGCATATTCTAATGATATATAGATTGGAAATATTACAAGTTGTTGAGGAACACTATTTAAAATTATATATATATATATATATATATATATATATATATATATATAGAAAATTTATTTGTTAATATAATGACGGTAAATTGACGTATTTATAAAATGATTGATTTTAAAAAAACAATGAACAATTTTAACACGAATATTCGATATTCAGAACTCGATTGGGAAAGCTGATAGCAATGTTTAGCGAAAATATGCGGCGTATTTGAAAAATTTGCGAAATTCATTGCGGTTGAAATTTTTTTCCGCGGCTATGAACGAATTTATTCCAGGCTGTAATTGCGGCAAGGAGAAGCGATTCTCGTTTTAGTTGGCTCCTTTATTCGTGGCATTGAATTTATTCCGCGACTCCACGCATTTCCACAAATACCGGGAACGTAGCGTAAATTATCTCTCCTGTTACGCGCCGCGATTCGAATTTCCATAAAGTCGCGGTTGTTTCACATATTTATCTCGCGCATTTTTATTGGGAGTTTGTATTGTATTTTCATCTGAGACTACATATGTACGTATACACTATTCTATTAAAAATCTCTAATATTTATTTGTTTGATTAATTACAATCATAACTATTGTTCTACAAATAGTACGTAACAATATTGAAATATGATTTTGATACTGATTTTTCCGAAGGCTATATTTTAAATGAAGAATTATTTACCTGTGATTTTTACAATTCTAATTAAATTAATATTTAATATTGAATATTAATAATATTGAATAACAAATAATGTCACATATATGCAACTTTATTTTGAAATAAATTTTTAATAGGATTTTATTTTAATATAAGAATTTAACAATTTTTCGTACAGTACTTTTTCGAAATGTATATAAATTTAGTGAGTTTAATGATTTAAATGTACCGAATTATTAGATAACCAAGATAATATGAATATATATATATATATATATATATATTGTCAGAGCTTAAGTTCGAATTTTTAGTGAAATATCTAGAATTACTTATTCGCATCAGAATATCACATAAATTTTTCTTGAGATACCACTGCTTTATCTGTGATAACATATAAATTTTGTGACTTTATAACATTGCCAGAATAAAAGTTGCTCTTTAAAAATATTTTAACACTCGAGCCGATAATTACCGCGGCAAGATGACGAATAGTGATTGCCGATTAATTCGCGGAGATATGATTTCCACCATTTTCTCTCTTTCTCTTCTTGCATGAATGCGAATTTGCACTTTCCCGTAATTGCTATTTAATTTCGCGGTACTTTACTTTCGATATAATAGCTTGAAAAATTTTGGCACGGCTCGCGAATCTGCCGTTACTTGTAATAATTAAAGCCTGCAAAAAATCCTTCGGATCACTAATGATGACGTATCAATATTAACGATTTGTTGAAAATACATGCTTTATCTACACAAATATTGCATTTCATTTATTTATATAATTAAGTCATCACTAAGAAGAAAATGTAGAAGATTATGATTATCAAAATATGTGACGTGTACCTTTCGTGGCATATTTCATACGTATCGTATAGTGTTACACTTATCTGTAAAAAGAATAGATAATTATAATTAATTGATTAAGTCTAATAAAGATTATTTTCGAAATAATTTTGTAGACGTCATTAGTATTAAAAAGTAAATATAAAAGTAATTATACTACTGTACTGTATAATCTTCGTGTCGTGAAAGACTACGCGATCGATTCTATTATAGACCTTGTTCATCGCTTGTCATTAGAATTCTACGATCTGATAAAGTTCCTTATCTCGTTAACATTGTGCTGTTTGTTTATCTACATAGAAAGAGAGAGAACTCTATTTTGTTTTTTTTTCTTTCTATAGCGACATACGAGCGATAATTTGAAGCGTTATCTCGTTAATAGATAACAAGAACGATAAATCAGGAAGTTATTCGAGGGAGAGGCAGAATTTCATCCCCCTTTTCTTTTGTTCGACTTCTCTCGTTGTCTTCACATTTTTCTACGTTATTTTTATTTAAAAATAAAAAATATATAAATAACAAATAATCGAAGATTACATGGGTGCCAATATAATAATTATAAAAATGGTATAATTTAAATTACAAAATAACGACGTCATGAAAATTATGAATCGTAATTTTATTTGAATCTTGTACTAGTGATTCTCACAAGACTTAAATTGTATTAAAATATTTATATCTTACCGGTAAATGTAAAATACAAATAATTCTGTTTTAATAGTAAATTTTATTCTCTTGTGTATTGTCATTATTATTTAATATACATAATAAGTACAAGCGTTAATATTCGCAACATGATTAAGCGTTTTTTTTTTAAATTTATTATATATAGCTATAATATTTAAATTTATTATGGTTATAATAATTTTGTATAATAAAGTTGCGAAAACAGTTTGAGAAACACTGATTTGCGCAGTATTATACATTGAAAGATTTATGAAAACAAAACATTGACACTGTTATTTATTACATATTTATTATTCACAAGCGCCTGATGATTTCTAGATTTAACATAATATAATAAAACGAGTAACGTGTATGCTAGGATAATTATTTTATTATACGACGTCGCCTATACGATAAAAGATAGAACTTTGATACGAAGGTTAAGATGACACAGCGGCGGTCCAGAGACATAATCGATTACTCGAGATAATAACAGAGCGGCGGATGGCGGTCAAGGAAAAGTAAACGGAAGCCACCGGAGAGAGAAGACAAATAGATTCTCTTGGATCTTTTTCTTTTCCCCCCTTTCTTTTCTCCCTTTATCCCTGATTTCCATTCTCTTAAGAGCGAGAGGAAAGTCACATTTTGTGTTTAGTTGCGTTTTGCAAGGAGAAATATTTTCGAAGACAGAGACTTGAAAAGTTAATACATCGAGGGGGTCGATGAAAAATTTATCAATGTTATTCCAAATCGATTCTTACTGACGTTCAATAGAAGTAATAAAATGACGACGGGTTATATCGGGCGTTGAACAAAGGTAAACACCGTTGATCCTTTCTCTCCCTCAAATACTCTCTCTCTCTCTCTTCTCTCGCTTCCGCCTTTTCGACGGACAACGGCGAGAGCTGCGGTGTAGGTCAGGGCATCAGCCAGTCACCGAACGATCTCTCTGAACGTTGTTGCGATTGTCAGCGCGAGAGATCGAGCCGAATGGTGGAACCGCCAGGATTTCCCCGGCACGCCAATTTAGCAGAGTGATTGACAGACGGCGGCTTGATGGCGTTTCGCTTCAAGCTCGCCCGGTAGTATCAGCGACGAGTTACTCCGACCGAATGATTTCCACTCGAACCGCCTTGAACTGCCGCTGACGTCTCTTCTGTTGCTTACCGCGCGATAAAATATCTCTTTCAATATTCAAAATCAATTATCCCCGCGCGAAGGGAGAATATACGAGTTAAATAAAATATATGTCGAAGAGAATATGGTAAATGCACCTTTATCGTTGGTCATCCAGACAATCAAGATGTTAGGGTAAAATCTTTATGTCGATCTACATTAGGTTGGCTAGACACGTTAGAAATTTTTAAATCGAGAGCTATAAAAGAGATGCGGCATTTTTGTTTTATGATTCGAATCGATTCGAATTCGTCCCACTTTATAAGCTATTTTGATGAAAAATTTGTCTGTAAAAAATTATTATTTTCGGTGACATGTTATATTTAATACTTTAATTTGAGGTACAAATATATTTCGAACAAAGTAAAGATTGGCAGAAATTGAAATTATACTCAGACATGTTCTACTGTCGCGTTCTTAAAATAATGATCCGAATAGGACGAATTTGTCTATAGGGAGGACAATTATAGATAATAAAAAGCTAGTTTTGCTATTTGCGGTAATTTATGACATATAAAATAAGCTCGATAAATATTTTAGGATAGGTATGACAAACATTCTATCCATCTCTCTCGAAACAAACGTGGAGGTTTCCACATTTAGCGTTCGCGTTTTCTTCCGTCGAATTTCCGATCATTTCGATTAAAATCGGGAATCTCCCTGATGCGTCACTTTTTCGGAACGCGGTCGAAACTTCAGACGCTCCTGTTGTTCGAATCACGTCGTGCCACGGTGTAACGGCGATTGTGTTACATTTTCGCCGTGCGCGGGACCGCGCGTGTATCGATCCGGTGCATTATATGCAAGACGGTTTTCGCAGTCAACTGCCCGCCGAAACCGACAGACGCCGCCGCCGCCGACGTCGACGCCGACGCCGACGCCGCTTCGCACCGGGCACTGTTTTCATTGTAAAGCGCTTTGTTCGGGAATTAATCGTGTAGGTGGGTGTCGACGGGTACGTCTCGAATTTCAAAGCGAGTTTAACGCGATATTATGCACTGCGTGTCGGGGATGGGGGGGGAGGTGGAGATGGGGCGGGGGGAGCAGGGGTTGCATCGCAGTTGGCAATTTTAAATCGGTGTCATTTACGGGCGAAACGCTCGCGTCACGTCGCGTCGCGTCGCGTCGCGTCGGGGCGGGACGGGGTAGGGTGGGATGGGGCGCTGAGGGATCTCTCGTTGAGAAGCGCTTTTTCGTCTCCGCGATCACATAAATATGTATTTAACCCACACGCACACGCACACATACGTACGCATAGGCTGCTCCGTGCATGGTGAAATCAGCCACGCGCAATTAGAGTTTCTCTTCTCAGAGGAGAGCGAATTAATTGGCGCCGTCCGATTTTTCGCGACGCCGTTGAATTATTTCTGCACTTCGCGTTACATTACGCGCGACATATTAATTATCGTAATTACGGATCGCGCACGCGAAATGCGCGTGCATAATGCAGGTGTCTTGTCGTTCGCGCAATATCCCAAAACAAATTGCCGCCGCGCTTATTACTCATAAACGACGATTAATCGTCACGGCTAAAATAGTGAGCTATCCGCTTTTAATTATTTACACGCCGGCTAAATGGGCCTTTGCCTATGCAAGTTGATCATTAATGGAGTTCTCTTTTTTTTACGTATTAACGAAGTCGACTTGCGTCAATTTTTGCCAAGCAAGAAATTTATTCTTATTAATTATACATTATTTTTATCAGAGAGATTATCTTTCTCTTTGTTTTGGTGCTTTCATTTTCATGCGCGCCTTCAATGGTTACAGTTTTGTTTAATTGACAAATCTAATTTATATTGATTAATTGTGCGTGCGTCATGAGCTTTAATTATCATTCAAGCTCGCATTACTCTTCTATCTTCTCGCAATAACTTTCGGCTGCAAAAATCCAGACGTCTCGTTAAACGTCGTAAGGGTTCTTCATCTCGACTTTGCGCGGACGGCGACAGCTTCTGTTTCCTTCCCCCGCTCTCTCAGTCCGTTTCATCGACTTATATACATTACACCGCATCGAGCACGAGCCACTACCATCATCGCAGCTCGCGAGACTATCACGATAGTCTACTACCATTACATCGGACGGCATTGCGCCTGGCGGTTTCCGCGTGGCGCGGCGTGGCGCGGCGCGCTCGGACGAGGCGGAGGAATAGCGACGTAGGAATAGTGGCGGCGGAGGTGGCGGAGGAGCAGGAGGAGGTTGTGGAAGAGGAGGAGGAGGAGGAGGAGGAGGACGTGGAGTAGGTTGCGCGCGCGGCCATTTTGATAATCTCCCACTCCTCCGTCTCGCTCCCTCCTCCCTGTCTCTGTATGTGTGTATCCGATATAACTCTTGCTCTTTCTCTCTCGCAGTTTCTCTCGATTCATCTTTTCCCGACTGCTCGTTCTTTCCCTCTCTCTCTCTCTCTCTCTCTCTCTCTCTTTCTCGCTCTCCTCTTCCCCACGCACACGAAAGACGCATACCAACACGTGCGCGCACACGCGCTCGCTCGCTCGCTCGCTCGCGCGCCTTTTTCTCCTCTCCTCGTGCTCTTGCGGCGTGTGCACCGCGAGCTCTCTGTGATTCCTTCTCTCTCGCTATCTGTCCGTCTGTCTTTCTCCCTCCTTCTCTCGGTCTCTGTTAAAAGAGCGAGGAGTAGTAGTTGGCCGTCCCCGTGACGGTGGTCGCTAGTGTCGCGGATTTTCCCCTCCGTCCTCCTTCCCGCACCCCGCTTCCCGCACCCCGCTTCCTTTCCTCTTTCCCACTCTTTGCTCTTCCTCGTTCGGTCTCCATCCCTCTCCGCGCGCGCTCTCTCGGATCGCCCGCCGACACGCGCTCGCTCCTCTCGCGTACCGATACACTACTACGGGGCACCCACATACGCGCGCGTACGTGTGTGTGTGTGTGTGTGTGTGTGTGTGTGTGTGTGTGTGTGTATCTCGCGGTCGGCGTGCGCGTCTATCTCGCTCCCGTCCCGCGCCCTCTGCCCCGTCTCGACCGGAAGGTGCCAGTTTCTCGTCGACCATCGTCTGGTACGGAACGCTCGTTCGCGCTCTACGTACGTTCTCGCGGGTCTCGTCCTCGTCGTCTCGATAACCCGTCGTCTCGTCGGTTTTACAGTCCGTGTGAGTGTACGTCTCTTTGTTCTACGTGTGTGCGTGCCGCTCAAAGATAATCGCGAGAAAAGAGAGAGAGAGGGAGAGAGAGAGAGAGAGAGAAAGAGAGATAGTCGCGCGTTGTCTCGCGCGAGACACGCAGTGCCGGTGCGGATATCGGATTCTCCCCCCTTTTTTCTCTCCCCCCCCTCCCCCTCCCGGAGCGTCGTCCACTTCGCCACTTTCGGTCGCTTGGGTTTCTCGATCGCTCGTCGTTATCGAGATATGTCATCGCCGCGAGTGCGCGACGTGGTGTCCGTCGAATGAGTTCCCTCATCGCCGCGAGTGTGTTACCTCCCGCGGGAGAGGAGTTTTCCTCCGATCTTCCTTCCCCGGTGTGTGCGACGAGCAGGAGCGCGCGCTTCTTGGATTAGCCGCTCCCCTCGTGCCGCTTACGTCACGGCGCGCGAACTCGGCGAGAGAATGAGAGTGCCTTCGCCGTCGTCGACGAGTGCCTCGTGTGATTACCCCGGTGATCGTAGTGATAACTCGACGTCGAGATCGCCCTCGGGCCGCGCGACGACGACAGCAGCAACAGCAGGCGTCGTTCGAGGCTCCTCCTGAACGCACGGTGAGAGTCCCCTCGCTCCCCCTCTCTTTCCCTCCGCCCCCTCACGAGCGTGCTGTGGGCCCCCAGCTAGTTCGCGGCGGTTCCGTTGCGAAACGAGCCGTAATCAGCCAACGTTGCGCGTAACTCTACCGCGGTGCATCGCGCCAGCTTGCTTCTCGTTACTCGGAAGGCTGGTTTATCACGCGCGATTGTTCAAGGTCGCGAGAACCAAGAAATACGTCGCGTTTTCTACGACCATGTCTGATCATGTAGAACGGTAACGCGGGAAATTATCTGGCCATTTCTGTCACGTTACGTGTCAGGCGATAATTTATTTCTCTTCATCGAACGTGACGCGTAAATACATAATACATATGTAGTTCGAGAACGAGAAAGTGCTCTCGGTGCTCCAATTTGCATCTCTCACGAAAGACGTCTACGTCTGTTTCGAATTACGGTGTAGGAATCGATATCGCCGTTTGTAACGGTCGGATTCTCGGTAATCGCGCAGAATGATGACGCAAGATCATCGGGGGAACTGCGCGTTAGCTGGACGCATCGAAGGGTAATCGTTTGCTTGTTTGAAAATATCGCTCCAATTAAGCGTCGGTCTGAGCGACGTCGACGTTATCGCAGTGGAGGCATCGCGTGGCTTTTCCGTCCCTGTGTGTGTCAGGGCTCGACGGATTAAGTCCGCATCATTGTCACCTACAGATACCAGGTATCATCTCTCGCGATAACGAGAGCGGCTGCATCGGAAGCGTCATCCAATCCAATCCAATGCAATCGTGTTGAATGTTGTCTCGAGATAATCGATCCGGCTCGAAAAGTCAGGGTCATCCGCGATCTAGGCTCGCAGCTCCAGCCTTCGACGAGAGGTCGGTCGATCGGTCGATAGCCACAACGAAAATGTACTTTGCACCTAGCCGACGGCGGCTCTTCTCGGCGGAACTCGGGAAAATCGTCTGATAATTATCAGCGTGAAAAGTCAACGTCGACAAAGACTGCGTTATTCGCTGATTATCGCAATCTCTCTCTCTCTCTCTCTCTCTCTCTCTCTCTCTCGCGCCCGCCGTCTCGCATTTCGCGTCTCGCTTCGACGTGTTGCGCAAGTGTTTTTGCGATTATCTCCGCTACTTCATAAACGCATTTTTCAGAGCGATGTCTTTAGCGGAGTGTTGTTATGTCACAACGGTTATATCTGCATGCGATATAATCCTAAAGAGACAGTGGGCACGTCCCGGCAGAGTTAATCCGTATCACTTTATCAAAACTTCCCAAACATTTTCCCGGGAATTTTCGAAGCTTGTTATTTTTGGCACGGTCGTTATATTTGACACGCGAATGTCGGTTGTACGCGCTCGATTTTACCGTTGAAAAATTTCCTGCGGTGTAAACGTGCCACCTATTGTTTGATTCGACGCTTAATTTGCGCGACAAAGTTCCCAAAATAGCGCGGCGAAAACAATGCGCTCGCCGCCAACCGTGTGATTCATCTTGCGTTCGCGTTAACGTTGTCAAAGCGACGCTTTTATGAATCATGTTTGTCCGATGTGTGCTCGCCGTTCCGGCGGGAAATCCGCCGTATATACGCGAAGAAAGCAATTTTCTTGCCGGCGCCGTCGTCACCGGACGATAACACTTTGTCGTCGAGCGACGTTGTGCGCAATGCGGGAGAGTATTCGCTCGCATTTTAATGCCCGTTGTTTGTGGACGGCGGAGAAATCTCCGGCCGAGAACGCCGTACTTTGGTCGCCTCGATGTTCATCTGCTCTTTAAAGACGGATTTCCCTCCTACTCCTAGTTTTAGTCGAGAAATATGCAGCTGCGCGAGAATTCGTGTGAGACGCTCGATTTCGTTTTATTTCCGTGAAAGGGAGAGAAACGTCGTTTGAAAAATCTATCTTAAGCAAAAGTATCGTAAATTCTCGTCGAGTCCGTTCGGAAGACTATTGATATATAACCGAAATAACGAAGCTAACCATTTTTTCTTTTTTCACAGTTGTATCTTCACGTCGGCGACTAAAAGAAAGCGGTAAAGCATCTTGAAAGTAAATGAGCGTAACTTAGTCCCGGGAGTAGTCACGTGTTAAGCTTTGACACGGGATTCTATCTGGCATCTGTTGTCACACCTTTTACCGTTCGGCTTGCCCCTTAAGATAAATGATACAGCAATAGATAGTGATATTTATAAATTTCAAAAAAGTGAAAAAGAATAAGGAATTACAAGAAATAAGGGATAATATATACAATTTTATTGATGATTTAATTTTGTGTCACTATTTTATTCAGATATTTATATCATAATATAATATTTAAAAAATAATGATATTGTATACATGTTTCTCCGTGAGATGCTAAGTATTATAATGTCATATTTTTGCTACGCTTTTGTTAATGTGGCTAAGTATACTTATTAGCTACGGATAAGGAGTTAAGAAGTCGCGTGGGCCGGATATCGCATGGCTTTAAGGAAAAACGCTGAAGATGTTAGGAGCCGCTTTGTGCCACCGCGTTGCAAGAAGCAGGAAAAACGTCACAGGTCGTTTCCGAGCGACGTTTTACGGCCGATCCATCTCTGTCCATAAAATAAATCTCGTTATTTTACGAACCGGCCGCGTGTCCTGGATTTTCCCTCCCGAGACTTTATCGTTGTCCAAGGACGATGAATCTTCTCCGCTTCGGCCGCATTTTTCTTAGAGCACAGCAGATGGGGGAAGTGCGTTCTTCGATGACGTCATAGAAGCACGAGATCAAAAGTCCACATGTGGAAAGAGATACAAAGAATAGAATATGTAAAGATGTTTCTGAAATCTCGTTTTAACGAAGTCAATCAGCTTTCAGCGATCCTCATCCTTGTCTCATGTCAGTTTTTTCTTAGATAAATTGTATTTTTTTTACTGCGTCTGTTTCCTTTTGTACTCTCTTAATTACCAAATAATTATCTTGGTAGCAAAGCAAACTAAAATTTAATTATTTTTCGTTAAGTGAAGGCTAGAATAAAATGGTAGATTTATAATCTATCATTAAGCATATTTAATAATCATAATATTTTTATTATACATCGATATATTTTATTATAAGCTGGGTTTCCAGATTTATTTCTTTTTTCTGATGTACAATTTTTTTTAAACATTTTTTCATGTTTTAAGATCGATTCGATATGGAAGAAAAATGATCCAGTTAGCAGAATTTTATACAACCTTGAAACTACATCTTGAAACTTCATCTCAATTCATCTTCTTTTGCATCTTCTTGCTTCTTCTGACATAGTCTCACACTTAGTTCTCACTATGCTATCTAATATGCGCGTAATCATGTACACAACTCGATCTCATTATCTTGTATTTTTCATGAATAATAATGCATGATATCGATAAAATTGCTCGACGCTGATGTTTGCTTTCTTTTTTTTTTTTTTTCCAAGTGGTTACGCTTTTAGACGTACTGATAGTCGCTAATTAATTATGCTCGACTGAACGCTGCGCTGACGTCACACTATCAGCGTTATTTTTCTCGCATAAGGCATCGAAGTATTTGTTGTCATTTGCTACTGTGTGTATGTGTGTGTGTGCGCGCGCGCGCGCGCGCGCGCGTGTGGTGTGTGTGTGTGTGTGTGTGTGTGTGTGTGTGTGTGTGTGTGTGTGTGTGTGTGTGTGTGTGTGTGTGTAATTCGATTTGTTATGAAAAAGCAATTTATGTTTGTTCTGTATATTAAATAATTTTTTTAGCAAATCAATATTTAATTAAACAAATTTTATATGTGGGAAATTGATTTACGCGCATAAACACATACACACGCGCATTGTTTTTATTTATCGTGCATTTTTTAAATTTTTTCGAGTTGATTAATAATTGATAAACTTGAGCTGTGATTAATGATTGATAAACTTGATATATAATTTTTTATTTGATCGAAAGAAATGCAATGTAACAACTGCAATAATAATCAGAATAATAATAAGTGTAACTCTTGCTCTTTTCTTTCTCGCCATCGCGTGTCGCCGCGCTAACTTTGTGTTACATAAGAAGAGTAGAACGATTGAAAGGAGAGAGAGAGATCCGATGGTAATGCCGAGAAGTCATGGTTGCCTTTTAAAAATGGCCGCGTGAGACACATCAAAAACATCCTCCGTCAAAAACATCGGGTTGCCAAGTCCCGCGATTATTATCTTATATACATTTTATGTGCACTTTAAATACAAGAAAATTAAAATCAACATTGAGAGATACAGATAACGTTTATTTTTTATTTTTTAATTAACATAATACGTTGACTCGTAAAAACTCGCGGTAGGTTTTTTTAAAAAAAGAAATGTCAAATTAAAATTCAAATTAGTCGATTGAAAAAACTTAGTAGTTTAAAAAATAACTATAATTTTAAATAATTAAGCATGCGAGGATTTAATATTTTTTAAATTACATTTGAAAAAATAAATTTGTCAAGAAACTTATAATTTAATTGAATAAAATCGAATGTCTAAACAATAATAACAAAATAACTTGTCGTTCGCGTTTTCCGTCACGACAATATTATTCGAAACGCCTCTCAAGATTGCTATTTGCGTCATAGGACATTTTACACGCGTCAATGATTTACGAGTATAGGTCTTAGGCCCGCGCGAGAGGGAAATGCAGGAAAATAAGCGAAAACACTTTGAGAAAGGAGACTCGATGGGAAAGGAGATGCAACGATGAGAGCTAAATTTTATCGGCGTTACGTACACGCGCGTACTATCTTCGTTTTCCGCGAGGAGAAAAATTCCGAAATCCACGCGAAGAAATTCTTTTATGATGATCATTAAAAGAGTTCGGGACGACGGGAAAAATCCTGCCGTCGTAAAAGTACCGAGGAATGTAGTTATTGCCGGGCGGTGGGACGACGACGACGACGACGGAGGTTCTCGAGGAGCCGAGGCATTGTCGTCGTGGCGGCCTCATCGCACATCGAAGTGTCACCCCCGCGGGGGGTGTTCGACTTCATAATAAAATTACGGCTTCGTGGTTACGATGTGAACCGAGTTTGTTCCCGCGCACGGCTCACGCTCCGCTTGCCGCGTCAGGTGGATTTGATTTGAAAACGGCGATTCGAGAGGCGAATCGGCACGTCGTGATATATCCGACGGCACAAGAGCGCTGATAATATCCGATAATGTCCGTCCCGCCCGTCCGTCGGTGATAATGAACGCGAATGAATTGAGTGCGCTCGCGATGAGTTTGAGTTTCTGATATGTGCGATGAGCGATTTATTGTTATTATTATTATTATTAGCATCGTTTATTCAACGCTCTGAGGTTAATCCCCGTTTGTCCGGTAATGTTGTTAGCAACAATTTGTTACATTTGAGCAGGAACTAAAAATCGCTTTAAAACTCTTTGATGATACGATCGCGCTTCCATTTATTTGTGCCAATGTAAATTTAACTTTGAAATCTCAATTTTCGGATTTATGGATTTTTTGGAGAGAAAAAAAATTCTACAATCTTGGCAAAATAATCATCAAATTATGATGTATGTTTTTAAAACAATGTTTCATCAGCTAATTCACCAGCAATCAAAATTACAATTTATTTTTTTAGATTTGACCACGGAATTACAATTTATTTTTTTTTTTATATTTGACTTCAGCAAAGCTTTATGTCACGTCTCTAAATTCTAGTACTACTCTTTTGAAAATTCTGAACGTATAATGTAAACGTGTGTGAGAGAGATCTCGACGCGCGCGTCCCGTTATGCGTTTCCAGTTTAGAAAGATTTCTCAACTCGTTTTCTCTCTCGACGTGCGCTCTCTTTGCTTTTCGCGAGCGGTAAGCGTTTTTACCGCGTATATCGTATTCATAAACTCGGCACGCCACCATGTGTTGCCGTTGCCTGCGTTGCGTAATCGATTATGCCCACAATGAGTAAGCCGTAACTGAACGTACGGATTTCAATTATGCCGAGGTAATACGAAGCTAAGCGCGTTGCGTGGCTCTCTTTGGCATTGTCGCTAAATGCGTTCAATGTCAGCGCGGTAGAAAAGAAAATCGAAATCCTGACCTGGTTGAAAGAAACCACTGCTGGTCCGTGAACTCGCCGATCGAAATTTCACGACATCGTCGCGCGACTATTTTCAAAGTGCGTGGAACAAATATTCTGGCCGCGGCGAAACGATAAACGCTTTCTCGATTTTCGAGATGCGAGTGAATATGCATTTATTAATATTATTTCTGTTATTAATGAATAAAATTGACAATTATTAATACAGCTAAATAATACAGTTAACTATATAATATCTTTAAAATAACTAATTTTATTACGCAATAATGAGAAGTTATCAGAATTTATTAATTTATTGTTACCAATTTGATCGTAATCTCGTGAAAGGGGAAAGGAGGGGAGAATTTTCTTTTATTTTTTTCACAGAATAATTCAATTTGATTGACTTGGACTTAAAATAGACTCGAGAATATGAGAGTGGCGACTAATCGAGAACTTTGACATCTTATTGATAAACCGCATTAGTCATTTAAAGGAAAAAAATCTCATTGTGGAAATGATGCGATCATTTATTATCGATAAAATCGCAACTGCGTCGCAGTGAATAAAGCGTATAAAGACGCATTATAGAAAGCGTCTCGCATCTGCGGGAACGTTTAGGGTTACTTCCGCGAATGCAAGGCAACCGGGGTCGTCTCCAGGTTAAGCGAGCGCAAGTTGGTTTCTCGCGAAGGGAAGATTCGTATATTCAAACGAGAAACGTGACGTATTCCCTCGAGGAAGGCGGCGTTCGCGGAACGGTCCGCCGTGGAGAATTTCGCGCGAAGCGGAACGTCACGACGAGTGGCTTAAATCGCTTTAATAAGGAGCATTCAAGGAGATTAGCGAGATGGCGAACGCCACGAAACTCATGGCTTTCGAAGGTCACCGCGCCACCGGCGTCTTGCTGCCGCCGTGCGCGAAACGATGTCAGTGTGTCAGTGTCAATGGAGGCGAGTCATCGGGTCCGCGTCGATTGTGATTCAACGGGAAGATTATTTCGCTAATCCGCCGTAATATCGACTCCTCTGACCGTAACCGTGTCAGCGGACGAGAGAGAAAAAGAGAGAGAGGGGAGGGGGAGGGAGGAGAGAGAGAGAGAGAGAGAGAGAGAGAGAGAGAGAGAGAGAGAGAGAGAGAGAGAGAGAGAGGGCGAGAGGGAGCGAGGAAGGGAGGGAACGTGAGCGGCGCAACTCGCGCGTAATATCTACATCATTAGGAGATTGAATCCATTTCCGATGCCACCGATGACATGCTACCTCGACTCACGCCACTGTTCGCTTGCTTGCCACCACAAGCGCAGTTAGTTTGGGTTATTTCGGGTTTCTGCCGCGCGACCTCGATACTCTCTAAAGATACATCACCACGTGCGAAATCACGTGGATGTATTGCGCTCGATGGATGAAGCTTAAACGAGGTTTTGTTAAGGCGGATCAAAGACACACGTATACATACACGAGGAGTCGAAGTGTATCGATTTTTGGCAAATAGCTTCCTATCTTTTCGCCGAAAAATATGGAGGATAGTTCAGTTTAATAATGTCACACGAACGCAAATATATATTGTGTCGATATTTCTCTCCTCGATTCGTAATGCGAAACTGGTAAAGTTCGGCAAACAGAATTTTGAAAGTGGGAGTCGCAAAATAACAGATATATTGTGTGGATCAAGTCAGCTATTTTCTAAGCGCACGTTTTTCATTATTCCACAAAATCTCTCTCTCTCTCTCTCTCTCTCTCTTTCTCTCTCCCGCGTTAATGTTTATCCCGGAGGAAGCGGTGAATTCAGATGCGTCATCGGGTGATAAACACATCGCCGCGCACACCGAGTGTGCGGTAACAGCGATTATTCCATCTCCTTTGTAAAACGACGGTCGCGTCGCACGAGAAACGGCATCTTTGCTCTCGCGATTACGGTTCTAAGCTGTGCACACAAAACGACGCGCACGCGACACGCTTATCATAATATATTAATAGTGTGCGGCGTACGTTTAACGCGGGAGAGGGATGCTGACGGAGGGAGGGACCGGGACGAATCCGGGAACGAGGGAGAGAGAGAGAGAGAGAGACGAGGCGCTCGAGGGAAAGACCGCCGGAATCGTCGTCGGGAATTCGCAATTCGCCGTTTAGCCTTCGCGCCGGGCTCAAAATAAACGCGACAACTCATTCGCGCTCGTCTCCTCCGTCCGCCTTCTTTTCTCCTCTTTCAGATATCGTCGTTTCTCGACGGTATACCGTTCGCACGACGCGTTCGCTACCGCGCGACGAGTTTCATGGACTTTTAGTTTTGTGGAAGTATGTGTGTGTGAAATTTTACGAGCTCTCTCTCACAGTCGATTTATTATTAAAACGCTTCTACGAAATAAAGAAATTTTATTTCACTTGAATTTTAATCTGACACCAGGCCTGTCCTATTACCTAGAAAACCTGGAATTCTTAGAGAATTTCTTTGATATTGCTTCTTCTAATATTTTGTCTTTATATTGTAATCGAGAGTTTACTGATTAAATTGTTAATGATAATGAACCCATCCATCCTAAAGCATTATATTACAGCACGCTAATTTAAAGAGCATGGCTAATCTAATATTCAATATTGAAGATCAATGTGTCAAGGTGTAATTTTATTTAATGAAGGCGAATATTTATCTTATTAATTTTATGATAGTTGAATTTTATATCGATTATGTATTATATAATTTTTTATTGGTAGCTTTTGAAAATTTTATACAATATAAAATATTTATTTTTTGGAATCATAATTTTTTTTTAATTTTTCAGATTTACTTATATTTGAAAGATTCTTAATTTTATTTTATGATTTATAAACTTTTGTAAATGGAAAACATAGGGACCTAAGGACCTTTGCATAATGAATATATATCTATTTGTAAGATATATTTAAAAATACTATTTATTTTTAACAATTGGAAGGAATTTTTAACAAATTGCGAAAATCAGGGAACTTTTTTTTTTTTGAGCTTGAGTAGATAATCTGAATACATATTTAACCATCGGTAATTTAATCGAATCGCAAGATAGAAACTGCAACGTATACATTTTTCGCCGAGTGAAGATCAATTCCGGAAGCTTAACAAGAGGTAGACAGATGTTTATAGGAGTTATTTCGTATTCTATTGTAATTCGCTATTTTAACTGGAAGCGACACGGGTTTCTTGACGCGCAACACACTCGAGATCTAAAATGGACGTCGTCAGTCCTAGTTCGTGTTAACCGGAACGCTCTTCTCCCTCTCTTTAGCGCTCGCTGAGTGGTTAACGAAGCCCGCCGCGTCGAATTCGCCACACGGTACACGGCCGTGTGCGTGTGCACGGGCGTGAGCGTGTGTACGTGATACAAGCGTGCCGTGCGGTCTCTCACGCGTGCTCGCTCGCACGGGCGAGCGGCTCTTTAAAGCGTATAGAAGACTGACAACGCGCACGGTGAGAGAGAGAGAGAGACAGACAGCTCTTTATTGCTTTGTTAGACTTTACTCTGTCTCTTTGTGATCCGGCGCTCCGAATAAGAAGCCGTGTCGCGAATTCGCTTTTTCGACACGTGAAAATTACGAATGCGAACGCGAGATGAGATCTCGGCGGAAGCTGCCTGGTTATGCGAGTGGAATTCTTCGCGAAAATTTAAAATTAACGTAGGTAATTTTTATTAAGATAAAGATCACGATTCAAGTAGGTGTGTATCTGTAATCGTTGCGTAAGACTCTATTTTTGTTTTCGCGTCAAATGTTTAACATTAATTTATGTTAAACATTAGCATTAAGTTCAATTATTATTTATAAGCACGTAAAAAAAGTTGAAGTGAATTATTGATATAGAGAATAAGTTCCGAATGTATGATGATATATAATTTAATTGCTCGGCCCTTTAATTATTTCTAATTACACATACATGCATAATCGACATAACTTATTCAACTTTTTTAGCTAATTTTTACAACGTCAATTATCGAGTATGTACGCGAAGGGCATTATGCGGTATGTTTATCTCTCTATCGATTCGCTTTATTTATGGCGATATCTTTCTTTTTACGTGTATCATATCGGTATACGAGGGAGACGCATCGAGTTGCCATAACGGGCGAATAAAATCGGCTACTTCCTTTCACATCGTCTCCTCCCGGTCCGATCGCTATAGGGAAAATGATCGCGCATTAAATCGCCGTGTTATTCGACATTCGAACGTCACGCTGACGTCGGCGCGTGCGACCAAGCCGAGTTCCTTCGTGGAAGCGTCACAGATCACGCGTCATGTCGTAACCGGCTCTCCTTATCGCCAGCTCCATTTTCACTACACTGTGTACTACACGAAAACAAGATTACCTCCATCCAGTTATTGACTCTACAATGCGTTAACGTTATCGCGGTGCGTGCTGTACTTTAAACGACATTCTCTTATTGTTGTTCTTGAACGCCGGTACACGTAAACATGGCTGAGGTCATGGACGTCAATTTTTAACTCGTAATATAATTCGTACGAACGCGAGGTGGTTGGTTGATCGGATTTTTTTTTTTTTTTTTTTTTTTTTTAATTTCTTAATTCCGTACGCTTTTCTCTCTCTCGATCGTTGTTTTGTAGTCGAATTATTTCGTCTGCTCCAAATCCTATTCGCGACAAAGTCGCGTCACGAAGGGGTTGCGAGAGGGTTCGCCCGAGTACACGGAGCTCGCTCGACGTTTACAAAGTAGCGAGCCGAGCGGAAAGAGCCGTGCAACGCGCTTGATGTCCCTCGTAAAACATGGCCACGGTGTTTTATTGGCCGACCGAGAAGACGATCCCTTCGTGGTGGGTGGAGTCGATAACGCAATAATCCTTTATCGCGCAATTGAAAAGGACAGGGTAGGATCGCTAAGAGGGGGAGGAGCGGAAGGATATTCTTTGGTCATCGAACGACCTGGGAAACGATGATGTTTTTACGGACCGTCCACATAAATCGACTTGCTTGCGAGTCGGATAAGAAGAACGAGAAAACGGTTTTATCCGCTTGAAGTACCACTAGTGATTCTTTCGACGGCAGTTTCCTTTGCGTCTTTTGTCTCTGGAGGATTCCTGGCGAAGGGTCGGGGAAGGAAAGGGTGAAAGGCCACCGTGTAAAATATTCCGGAATAAGCTGAAGTGCGTAATATTATAGTTTTCATGGCTGTAAGACATGTATTATTAATATAAATATCTTTATAGGCAAAGAAAAATTTTGATAAAGCATTTAAAAATTTGGCTAGATACAAAAATCTGAAAATAATTTTGTTAAACTATTAAAATAATTATACGGGTCACTTAGGCTATGATAATAATACTGCAAAAGTTTTTGATATTCTAATATATCCAATTAAATGTTCTAGACAAATATTTTGAAAAGATTAAAATATATACACGGAGACAAATTAAATAGAACCAGTTTGTATCTGAATTATTAATACAAAGTTACTAGAGGCAGACTAAACGAGATAAATAGGGATTATATAAATAAAATGTAAATGTGAATATAAATTGCTGAAAAACGCAAGTAGCCTGTAATATGTTTGTCTTTACTTTTTAACGCTGCATTAACACAGTTTAGAAGACAAGATTTGAAAGAATCGCAATTCCGAAATGCAAATAAGATAGACGATTTGCTTGTCGCGGGAAGCTTAATGACAATGTCGGAGGTATAACCGCGAGAACGGCCGATAAATCGCGTTGAACGGAAGCAAATCGCGGCATTCGTCGATGAAAACGGCGATAGCTGAGGCCGGTCTATTACGTGTAATCCGGGATTTAAAGTCAAGACGATGGATCGAGACGGATTAGAAACTCGGCGTAATAGACGTCGAACGGATCGGCGTGGAGGAGGAGGCGCGCGGTTAAAGGCAGATCAAGTCGGATTTTCGATTTGTGTTTCGTTCGTTTAATCATCGTTTATTTCGTCCTGCACATTAATTTCACTTTCCGCCGTTTTTACGCGCCACGAGATAATATAGATTTTTTTCCTTTTCTTTTTTTATTTTAAACTTCGAAACTTTTATAGAGATAATAGAGTCGTGAACATATATCCGTCTTTTTAACTTTTATCATGTAATATATATATATATATATATATATATCTATATATATATATATATATATATATATATATCTATATCGAGGTGCTTATGCTGTATCATTAAACTATTAGATTATCAATTAGCGTATATTTTGTTTCGTCCCCGGAGGGTTTCTCTTCCTCTCTTCCTCTCTTTCTCTTTCTCTCTCTCTCTCGCTCGCTTCGTGTACCCTCTCTCTTTCTTATCGGCGAGCCGCGAATCGCAGCTGGCGAGGACCGCTTTAAATCATCCCTTTCTCATTACCATTTCAAATGGGCCGCGATTAACGCGAATTAATTATCTACGATGGCAATATTCCGCCTCCGGGGCGGATCGGGGCGCCGCTGCTAAACGTTCGCTCGAACGAAAAGAAAAATCCACCTCGAGGTACAATTTGCTATCTCGATATTGAAAAAATATTGGCTAATTTGGCCGCTACTACGTCGACCGCGAAAGAGGCGCGAATTAATTCACGGAGGATTAAATCGATCGCCAGGCTCGTCGGGAATTGAAAACACCGTCGGAGAATCGCGGGCACTTAAAAGCATTACGTATGAATCGAGCGCGGTAAAATTCGGAATACACGCATACCTTATGCCGCCAAACGATAAGAATAACGATGCCGCAACGATGATAATAAGCCGTTTATCTTGTTATGCCATTTTTAAAAGATGACTGCAATATGAAGTTTTAAAATAAAAAAAAAAAGTCTGCGATATATCATTGTTCTTGAGAATATCATTATCAGTAAGATACTAAAAAATGCCGCAACAGGTGTTTTCTGCGGCGAACAATGGATCCCATATTTGTAAATCTTGCCCATTAACATTTTAGAAAATCGTAAATGAAGATTTTATATAATGGGCGACACACGTTGCGTAATTTCCTGCGAAAAGGGGGAGATTAATTTTCGAGCGGGCCTCGCGGCGGTGTGCGTGCGCGTATTCATCGTTCTCGCTTTATTGTTTGCGCGTCTATGGTCGACCATCGTGCATGCAAACAATAATCGCGGACGCAAGAACCGATGCGAAAAATAGCGAACGTGGAAATCAAAAAGGCAATCGATTCCGCTGCGAGGCCGAGCGGTGATTTCGGTACGCGCGCGGCTCTCTCCGAGCGGTAGACGCCGCCGTCGACGGCTGATTGTGTTGGATTGTTAAACGAACATTTTTGAAAACTGTCGGATCCATTCCTCGCGCGGGGACCATCCGGGGTTTCGATCGCGCAAATAACCGACAGTACGGAGTACATCCGCCACTTGTCGAGAGCGGTTCGAGCTCGTTAGCTCGATGAACTTCGACCGTTCTGTGACAATATTCCCAGATATTCAATAAAGCCGAGCCGACGAGCCGACCGACGTGTGTGTGTGTGTGTGTGTGTGTGTGTGTGTGTGTGTGTGTGTGTGTGTGTGTGTGTGTGTGTGTGTGTGTGTGTGGTGTGTGGTGTGTGGTGGTGTGTATGTGTGCTGGCTTGGAATTTTGCCTTTTCGCGTGGACTCGGAATAGAGATGTTTGATATCTTCCTCGCGTTTTTTCTACGCAAAGAAAGAACAAGCGAAAAAAGCTAACCGACGAGAATTATCTCAATAATTTCAATATTTTTTCAATTAAATATGTGAAAGAGAATTTATGGGAATGCGCGAGCTAATATGATCGAATCAATAATAATATTATTGCATTGAAACACCGTTAGAATTCAGGTAATTGGAACTGAAATTTCTCTTCTGGAAACGTGCGAAAATTGCGGAGCTGAAGAGACTGAACTAAAATAAGATGGCTGTATACAATAGTCCTAATCTCGAGGATAGATCCATTCGTTTATGAGATTCCTATTTAAATACATTCGTCTCGCGCTTTTATCTCGGGGCGTTACGAAATTGCGATTAACGGCGAGCGACTCGACGGCAGTCGGAGAACCGCGAGCGGTCTGATTTTCTTTTTTCTTCTGGCATCGATTTACCTAAGAGTATACTTTCTAGCTGATTTAGCGAAGCATGAAGCGGCGCGGCGAAGAGAAAAAGAGAGAAGGAACCCGACGACACGCAGAGGACAGGGGTTTCGAGAAAGTATCGGCGACGCCGACGAGACAACGAGACTCCGTGTGGCTAAACATGCCATTCGAATGCATGCGCTCGCGCATTCCATCCGCGCGCGCGCGCGCGCGCGCGTGTGTGTGTGTGTGTGTGTGTGTGGGGTGTGTGTGTGCGTAAAGGGATTCTGCGATGGGATAAACGTATCCCACAGTAGCGCACACTCGGGGAACAAATGGAGTCGTTCTTAACTCGGCTCGATATTATATTACGGGTCTCGAGAAATTACCGAGTCGCTTACATGCACGACCGGGGACGCGATTAAACTTTCCGTTCGGATATTTCTCTCCGTCACGAATAATAAGCAGGCTTGAATTAATAAGAAGGAAAGACGTCACGTTCGTCGTGGAGAGCACGGCGGGGCGGGAGGAGGGAATGCTAATTGTAATTTGAGCGAGTTTGACATCTCTGTCTGTCTTGATATCTGCGAAAGCGTCTCTCGTATTCCTCCCGTACGGCAGAGATTAGTCGTCGCGATTAAAAAAAAAATATCGAGCTGTTTAAATATCCGTCGGACGTCGGCGAAAACGAAAGTCCGCCAACGTCGCGGACGATTTCGCGGAGCCTGAAATAATCCGGGAAGTGTAGTCCGCGATGTTGTACAGTTCCTTTACCGTTTATCCGCAATTAAGCGGTCGCGGCGAATGGCGATTATTGCCGGCATCGTTTAATTTGCATGACAATGCGAAGCGGCTCGCTCATCGGCATGCACGTTTCCTCGCGCTTCGCGCGTTTCGACGATCGAGAAAGTATCGCGCGCGGACGACGGCGGGGGGGATCGGCGCGCTTCGGTAGATCGACTTCTTAATCGGAATACGTGCTCGCGTTATAGAAGAACACCCGAGGCTTTTGCCGTCGTTATCCGAGCTAAGTGGACGTTCACATTGTGAGCGCGTCGAGCGGACTTAGGGAAAAGATTATCGTTTTACATTCCGCGAATATCCCGAGAAATGTCTCTTAGCGGGTGGTGCGGTGTGGGCGCGCAAATTCCTTCTTTAAGCTCTCTTGAAATTACATTTGATAAATATGCATCACACGCGTGCGTGCACACGCGGCCATTAACAATTGTAATGGACGGCTGGATATTGTTCGTTCTCGAATAATTATTTATTCCAGATCATCTTAATGCCTCGAGACTCGAGTTAATTTATACGGCGATTTATTCATTTATCGTGTTGCGATAAACGAATAAATCGCGACCTTTTGTACTTAGTATGATGTGTATTTCCTTCGCGTATAATACCGTATCGGTGTTTCCTGTCAGATATTGCGCACGTGCTAAAAAAAAAAAAAAAAAATATTTCTTCCTCTCGTACGTTTGTAATTCCTCTATCGTGTCCCTCTATAGAGGGAGGCCTTTATCACAATTAAAAATGCAAATGTATTCTCCCCCATTACGCATTGCTTATGTTAATGCCAGTCGGAAAAATTCTGCGATGACTGTAAATATATCAGGACGCACGGCATTAGTATCGCGCCTTGACAAGTCGTTCAACGTGTGTCAGATAACGCACGTACAAAGAGGAAAACCGTCCCGACCGACCTTTAAACATCTATTTAAAGCACTCTTCGCCCCGTACTCGCCATTTTGATTGCGTTACGAGTTGAAATACAAAAAGCGGGATAATTTATACACTTTGTACTTTTGGAAGAGAAAATTGCTGGTGAGCTTTACAAAATAACCTTCCGAAGAGGAAATAAAATGTTATTATTAAAAACGAGATATTTTTACCCTTTTGCAAGTAACGTTATACAATTCAATAATTTTCATTATTAAAATATTTTAATTTACAATTTGATTTTTTTTTTTTTATAAATTATGATAAAGATTTATAAATTAAAAATCATAACAATCTAGAGGTCTTTGTATATTTACTCTTATTTAAATCAAGTGGAAAAATCTCGTATATTCGATTGTAATTATTACAATCGCCCATCAGCGGCGATTGTTACAAAATCATAGTGTTCCGTTCTGCGCGTAATACAACATCGGCATCACCGGAAATGCGACTAAACAGGTGTTTGCGCCAGCTGTGGTCGCCCTCGCTATGCCTCGTCACGAATCCCTTCTGTCTCAGTTCTCGTCTTCGCCATGTCCCAACTCGTTGTTCGTCGTTCGCTTCCATCGGTGCTTCTTAAAAGGTCGTTAGTTATTCTCGGCGCTGCGTCATATAAGCAACGAAATTCCATCTCCGTGAATTCGCTTTCCGTGAAAGACGAAAGCGATTCTCCGCTTCGGGACACCGCTGCTCCGAACCTGATAATTAATATCGAGAAATTATGCCCGATAACAAATGACTATAATTTTATAATCTGGAGAACTCTCAATACAACAATACAAACTATAAGGCAAGTCTGCCGGCATGGCGCTGTGTCTACAATTTTCAGACTACCAAATTTTATGAAGAAAAAGTCCGTGTGGAAATTAATTCTACACTCTTATTTTTGTCACAGAAAAAAATTAGTCTCAAATCGAGATTATATATATATATATATATATATAAGCAAGAATATTATAATCTTGGAAAAAGTTTAATCTTAATTTGATTTGAGTTGAGCAAAAGTAATCATTGAATGTCATTCGATCGTTGTGAATCGATATAAATTCAATCAAGGCCCAGATTTTTAAGAGGATTATGGTTATTGTTATACATTCGTCTTGAGTTAAGATTAATTTTTTCTTTCCCCGTATGTGACAACTTTTTATTCGCAACTTTTTACGCGAGGTACATGTGGACTTGATGACAATTTTGGTTACAGTGTGGACCGGGAACGGCTTCGGGAGCGAGAGCGACAGGCCCGCGCGGCGATGTCGGTCCAGGCGGAGCAGGCGACTGCGGGAGGCGGTCCTGATACGAGACACCATCATCATCACAACCATACGCATCATCATCCCATGGTCAGCGCGCCGAACCTCTTCCGTGCCCCAGTCAGGGTAAGTATATTTTCCATCTATTTCGCCGCTGTGCGAAATCGTTTTTTCACCGTATGTCCCCGCGTACATTCGCGTCCGGCGAATGTATTGATTATCTTTTCGACTGTCTAGCGAATAGTCACTCGTTCGAAAACGCGACCAGATATGTCTCACTTGATTTTCTGATGTTCTATCCGCAAGATGTTCATGGAGGGCCTACAGTACATTCAGTTAAATATCACGTTATTGTCACGTTGATTATTTTCTGCGTCTGTATGTGACCGTATTTTCTAAATATAACTATGAAAGCGTCACAGGCTAATCTAACTAACGATGCACCATGATAAAACATTTCCGTGGATGGAAATTAAAACAGCTACTATCTGCCGGCCATTAATTTATTGTCAGTGATAATACTTTTTTTTTTTCCCTTTCTCTTTTTTTCTCTCTTTCTCTCGTTCTTTCCCACTCTCGATGCGGAGAACAACGTCAGTTAAATGTCTGTGCCAGTTAAATTGACACACCGAACCATTTTGCGGTCTTTTTTTCTCATTCGGCGAGATGACGCCAAAAATGTTTCTGTACGGGGAAATGAAAGTAGCGACGAATACTGGCCTGTCGATCAATTTCGCCGCACACGATTGCATCTCGCCGCGCGTATTTAATAGTCATACCGAGTTCTAAAACGGGCACGAGTCTATTTTCCCTATTAAATGGCATTTTATTAAGCCCCCCCCGACTGTTTGCTCGCTCGCTATTCGCGGCGGTTGCAAAGTCGCGAATAATTAATGAGCGAGAGGCGAGAAAATCGGGCTGACGTCCATTTCTTATCGCTCCTCTCCCTTGTCATATTTATTCAAGCAGAATCTCCCTTGCCTTGCGTTGTCTGATCGCTTAATGGATCTTTCTCTTGCGTTTTAAGAGCCATTTCATCCTTTTTCGTGTCTTTTCACTACCGTCTAGTTAGTAATCGCAGGCACCTCGCCAAGTAGATTCACTGACCGCTTCAATTAACGTTAACCGATAGTCTTCGTTCTGTGTATAAATCTACGATAATACGCGCCGCTTAAATTGAATTTGCTCTCAATCAATCATTAATGCTATTCAGTTTAAATAATGAAATAATAAAGTAGATATTCGTAATTCTCGTTCGTGTTTCAAAAATATCGAGAACAACAGCGATTATATTACTGTTATATCGCACTATATTAATTGCAAATTTTAGAATGATAATTTAAATATTATTTTACAGCATAACATTTTTTAATAATAAGATGCAGAAAATTTCAATTATTTTACTTAAGGATGTATCATATTTATTTTCATAGTTTTTTTATATTTAATAAAAAAATTATAAAAACCTTATAGATTCTAAATCGTGTTTAAAAAATAATACTTAAAAAAGTTTAGCAGCGGTTTATTTATTTATTTAAGTAATTTTTTATACAGGTTCTAAATCGCCGCCAAATTTTTTTGTATTAAACTTTGTTTTAAATACAATCCAGAATAATCTATAATTTTTTTCGTAATTTTCTCATTGTAAATGAATATATGTGTAATACACATCCTCAAGACACAGCTACGTGATTACCACACGATTTATCGTTTCTTCGAAATCATTCTGCAAGCAGAGCGAGCGATTCGATTCGAACGTTGCTTCTGTTGTCTGTCGATAAATAAAAGTAACCCCACGGCATCTCTATCACGCTCTGGAAAACGCGTAATGCAATTATCTCTCCACCGAGATCCCTCGCCTTCGACCTCGAGAGCTCTAATTCGACAATTGTTCGAGACAATGTCCTCGCGTTACTCATTACTCATATTGGGTAACGCAATCGGCGTCGTTTAATGTTTTAATTTCGCAGAGCGTTTGGGTTCGCCTCTCTTAAACTTTCTCTCGTTCTGCGTTCCTCGTGAAATATTTCAGGCTGGCGTAGTCTGGTTTCCTTCCGTTCTTTCCATCTTCAATCTCGAATCTAACGCAGTTGGTAGCGTCAGCTGTCTTAAGGGCCTGTAGGGAAACCTCACACACGGTCGTTACGAAGTCAAGAACCCGTTGGACCTTCTCCGTGGCTCGTAAACATGACCTTCCTTCTGTTTACTTTCATCCTTGGCCGTTCCCCGCTGGGATTACTTACGTCGAAATTTATTTCTAATCTGCGATGCTTCAACTAGGAAAAGAAAAATGGGCGATCTCTTTCCGGAGAAATTGCGCCATCAGTATAAATTGAAAAAGACCTTGCTTCGCTCTCCAAATGACTATTTACTCCCGCGAGAGAACAGCCGCGGATAGTAAAATTCTGCGGGATAATATCTCTTAGTTATACGGATTCGGTTTCTTTTTATTTTTTACGGACCATTGTTCTCGAGAGCAGAAGCTCTTACGTCGAAGCCAAGAGCCCGAAAAGTGATCGTTTCGTTAAAGCGACAGTGGTGAAAGCATCGATAATGATAACCGATTGAATCGTAACGAAAATTTCCGCGTGGCTGGGATTTTCTTCGAAACCTTACAACCGGTTTATATCGGCGCGGCGTGATATTAAAATTGACATTTGAATATCAACGACGGCGGAATCGTTACACCGGACTGTCTCTCGGCCGGTATTTAACGCGCGACGGAGACGAAAGAAATATTCGGTTCTCTTCGGCTTGTTAGACCGCCTAATTACATAACAGCATTCTCTCATTACGCTCGCGCGACACACCGGCTTTGGTAATACTATTTCTTTCGCGCGAGGGGAGAGGTACGAACCCCGCCCATGCTCCGATTGGCCCTTTCGCGTACTCAACAGGTGTTTTCTCGACTTTTAACTCTCCTTAATGAGCGTTTTACGAGAGCGCGCGGTCGGAGCGATCTGAATTCTCTTAAGCGACTCACGACCGCCGAGGAATTTCTTCATTTCCGACAGGCGTATCGTATTCATTCGTACGCGTATCCGCGTTTCTGTTAACTGAAAGCTAAATCCCAACCTTTTTACAATTCAAATAATCGTTCGGAAGGACAGAACCGAATATTCGTTCGTTCATTTTCCACATTCGTAACGACTCTATTTAAAATTTGCTAAAGCCGATGAGAGGATGAAAGGTATTCAAACCCGCATACGCGTCAGTTTCTAAACACACACAGTCGTTACGAAGAGAGAGAAAGAGAGAGAGAGAGAGAGAGAGAGAGAGAGAGAGAGAGAGAGAGAGAGAGAGAGAGAGAGAAAGAGAGAGAGACACGTCGTACATTTCTTCGCCGAGACGCGGTCGGGAAGCTGCCTGATCGGCTCTCTAACAATCATAACTGTAACCGCGCGTTAGTAACCGTACGATGAGTTGCGAAGCCGCTTAGCGTCTTTGTCGTCCAAGCGTAACGCAGAGGCAGAAACGGGAAGTTTGATAGAACGAGGGGGCGAGGGGCAGGGCGAGCGGGGCGAGAGAGGGAGAGCAGAGGAAAGGAAAGCGGAATGAGAAAGGAGGGACGCGCGCGGAAAGGTAGAAAGGAAGGAGAGAAAATGGCGCCGGTTTCTTACGAGTTCGATCAGCTTTTACGACCTCGAGGCTCTCCTACTCGCTCCTACTCCGTCTCGGCTCCCGTCGTCTCGCTTTTTCTCTCCCGAGGCGAGGCGAGAGAGAGGCGCAGCCGCGAACGGAAAAGCGGATTCCGCGACTTTTCCACGACGCCGTCACGTAGCGCGTCTGAAACCGCGCGGGGAATACCGTATCCGGATCCGCGTCGTCGCCGCGCACCTCCAATATCGGGGAACGTGACGCGTTGATGCACCTAGCGAGGGGTGGGAAGAGGGGGGGGGGGAAGGCGTGGGTGAAATATCGGCTGCAATCTGCGGGATTATTCGCGCGCCGCGAAAATATGCGCGCGGCTTCGCTTGCGTCCCGTAAGAATAGCTCGAATTGATTGACGAGGAGACGCGGATCATCGAATTCCGGTGAATCCGAATTGGATCTAAATAACGCAAAAGCTGAAGTAAAACAATGCCGGAAAGCCTTCAACGGAGTCCCCGATTCAAGGTGATATCGGATCTTGTATCGTAAATTTCTAATGGATCACATCAATGTTAATAGGCAAGCTTTTTATGCAACGCAATACATCGTTGAATTTGTAACGTAAATACACGCTGAAGTTGAAAGATCGGCGTTTTATTTTTCAATATAGTCGTTTTTTTTTCTTTTTCCCTCCGTGTTTTTCTTTTCAACTTTATCACATCCTCGTTGAAATAGGAATCTGCATCTCGCGCTGTTATATTTTTATGGGGGATCGTTATCTCGACTCGTCCATTGTGAAAATTCCCTCGAGAACACGCGTACGGATAGTTTATCGTGCTGCAGCTCGATGTTTAAAGTTCGCCGAGATTAAAACTCGCTAGTTGGGAGATTACCCGGTTCGATAAATAAAGTGGTTCGCGGATCGACGCTCGAAGAGACGCTACTAGTTGGCTTTTCCTAGCAAAGTCAGATACCACTCTGGTTTTTAATAGCGACACATTAGTCGATAATGTGTGGTAGGACTTTTCTCTCTCTCTCTCTGTATCGGTTTTTATCGGTTCAACTGGAATAAATTGATTGGATACAATGTACGAGTACGAAAAAACGTTCCTGTGTTTATTCATTAAATGAACGCTCGTGTTCATCGAAAAGAATTCTTATCGCGTTCGAAATCTGGAATATACCGACTTCAATCGTCGGTTTTTCATCCCGATCAGCATCCACGTCGCGAAATATCGTTATGGAGCCTCGTCGGAATCTCGCAGATGGAGGCACCTCGGCATGCGAGCCATTCGCACGGCCGGAAATAAAGATGCTGTACGTGCGGCGAGAGAGGGGGGGGGGGAGGAGAGAGGGGGGCATTATTGCGCGAGCGTGAAGTTCGACGTCGTGGGTCGCGGCTGTTAAGCGGAACAAAAGCGAATTTATTATCGAGATTAACGGCGCGCATTTGCATTCCCGTACTCGTGAAATCGGCGTGTTCGAGAAAATTCGCGACGTAACGTGAGCAATGCTACGTGAGAGAAAGAGAGAGAGAGAGAGAGAGAGAGAGAGAGAGAGAGAGAGAGAGAGAGAGAGAGAGAGAGAGAGAGAGAGGGGGGGGATTAAGATGAGAGATAATGCGTGTGTATATGTTGTATGTATTTGTGCGTATAATAATAATGATTGGGATTACATTTTCGAGTGGCTTAAATATGATGATGTATAATATAGCTATATTCTGGAGAAATTTCTTGCCCGAAGAACAGGGCAAGGCTATTATAAAGTAGAATAGTAGGGATATACTTGTTATTTCACTGCCGTTCGAGATAACTCCGCGACATTAGTATTTGGGATATTTTATTCCGATGGAATATTGTTGAAACTACGATAAAATTGATATCGATATTGTACCATGATTGAAAGAGAAGTTCGAGATATTTAAATATGTCACAGATTATTATCATAGGTCTAACTTTCATCGAAGTTTTCCGATCCGATTCTGTTTCGGTGCGAATTGAATTTTATATATGCTGTTTCCACTGGAAGTAGTGTAGGAGTAAAGAAGATTGGTATTTTAGTAAAGCTAACTTAAAATTTTTATTTGTAAAGTATAAATATACAAACATAAATAATCTGAAATTACAATAAATGAATATTATTGAAATACCACGTTTATTTTTCAATATGCAATAATTGTTGTAAATAACGAAGAACAGAGGTTGACCATTTTTTTTTTGTCATTTTCACCGATTGTAATTCGCCGCTATTCCGACGGTGAAATTGTGGATCGAAATGAGAGTGAATTGAGTGCAATTGGATTGCATTTCCATTCGACTCGAGTTTGGTTCTACGCCGCATTAAGATCGAATTAACGCCTCGGCGTGGAAACTAGACGATATTCAGAAAATAATATTTTGTTTATGCGTGCTGTAATGCCGCCGTAAGCTGGAAACGTCGTTTTTACGGACGGTTCTTATTTTATCTCCGGACATGATTTGTCAAGAGCCGCTCTTTACACACTCGTGGATGTCAGCACACGCGATAAAGTTATTTGTCGTTCTTCCACGGGAAAAACGCATTCTCCGTGACACAACGAAGAATGCGTTTTATTCCTTTGCACGGCAGATAAGAGAGCTCCTCGCTCCCGCGGATTTTCCTTTCTTTTTCCTCCGTGTTCAAACAGACGGCGAGGTTGCAGCGTCTCTCTTTACTTCTCTTTCTCCCTCTCTCTCTATCCCTCTCATTCGCTCGTTCTTTCTTCCTCGGTTACCTTTGAAGCTGCTGCAACGAGAGCGCCACTTTCTTATTTGCACGAGTACCGCATTTGCCTGGATTCAGAGGCGAGGCAGACAA
Organism: Pogonomyrmex barbatus; assembly: GCF_055798465.1. Lineage (NCBI taxonomy): Eukaryota > Metazoa > Arthropoda > Insecta > Hymenoptera > Formicidae > Pogonomyrmex > Pogonomyrmex barbatus. The sequence goes on from NW_028297098.1 coordinate 24,838,633, forward strand.
TGAAATACAAAAATGAAGAATACGTATAAAAAAAGAGACGCTGCTCGCAGTACTTGAGATTAAATTTTATTTAATTAACGATTAAGAGATTAAAAATAATTCGCGCTCAGTCGGTTAATGTAAAACGTTTTCGTCACCTAGATTTTTAGATTTCTCGTAGTTATTAAAAGTTCCTACGGTCGTAGGAACCAGGTACACGTTCTCTACGAGCCGAGCTGGACAATATGCCATTTTTATTTCAGGCCGATTATTTTATCTATTCTATTTGCTAACGTATTGAGTAAAGCGATACTCTCTTGTTCTACATTTCCCCATTATATTCGCGCGTTGTTATACTTGAAATTTTGCGGGACGAAGTGCCGGGAGTTTTTGCGGCGATCGATGCGCGATGTGCTTTTTCCGCCAGGACGACTTTTTTTTAGCCCGCATCGAACGAGAAAGGGTGGCAACCACCGCTCTCGCGTTGATTACGTGGTCACTCCGGTCGGCCGCAGTGAGTCACGCAGCCTGCATGCATTCTGCGTCGAATCGTAATTTCCATTACACATGCGCCGACTGTATAATTAGTAGATGCCATTAAGACGCAGGAATAGGACGTTCCTCGTAGAAAAATCTCCGGCCCGAGCGACTTTCCCTTTGCTCGCACATAAGGAAGCTTGAATCCACCCCGGGCAGAAAATTCAATCGAGCAGATAGCGAGTCTTTCTCTCTCTCTCTCTCTCTCTCTCTCTCTCTCTCTCTGTCTCTCTCTCTCTCTCTCTCTCTCTCTCTCTCTCTCTCAATAGCAATTCCTATCCGTCTCTCGGATTCCGACGAAAGCCGGTTTCATCGGAACCGCCCTCGGTTTCTGCGATTCTGCAGACTTCTCGAGGAGGATTCGGTTTTAAACAAACGGACGGCAATATTAATAGCGAGACATTATGTAGATTTATGGAAAAAATTAATAAGATCGAGTTTTAATGGAGCTGGGTAATAGCGGCGGCAGGTGAGAGTAGATCTCTCCAAAAGATAAGAGATGCAAATTTATAGAAGTCGTAAGAGTTTAGTAAGATCGATACGATGATTAACGTTAAGTTTCGTGTTTAATCGAACTGATAAAATTCAAATCGCATAATAAAATAGCTCGCGTAAGAGATGCGGACGCCTGACAAGTAAGATAATTTCGCCTAATCGGGATTAAGCATCTGGCGACGTTTATATTCCTTATAAATGTTAAGCGCTCTCTCTCTCTCTCTCTCTCTCTCTCTCTCTCTCTCGAATATTATCCGTCAGAAATGAATCGCGGATATTTCGCGTTGCGCAACGCGACGCAACTCCGCGATGGCGCATTTATTACATTATAAAATACGAGATACGCGTCGCGAGAATATCTCGCGGTCATAAAAGCGCATTTATGCCGAACTGGGACAGCTCGCGTGCGCGCATATGTATTTATACGTATACATAAATATATGTATCTCCGGTTGCTGCCATCACGTGCCGATACCATTCTTCCGGCATGACGTCGCGATATGCTTCTGTTAAACGCGCCGGAACTAAAGGGGGCAAAGAAACAGTTCGCGTCGCATCGCGCCGAGGATCCGCGAGCAACAACATATCGGAGAGATATCCTCCGTTTCCTCCATGGGCGGACGGCAGGGCAGTGCGGGGGGGAGTGAGGGGGGGGGTAGAGGGACGGGGGATCCCCGTCCGTATCCTGTCGGATATAGCGCGCGTCTATATATTGACTTTACGTTCGAGCGGAGCCGCGTTGCGGAAAGACGGGGGAAAACCCGAATAATAAGGGAACGGGAGAGAAGAATCGGAAGCTCTCGAATTTTCTTCGACGAACGACCAGGCGGAAACTTCGGCTCGACGCACCGCCGCGGGCGAATTTCTGCCGCACTCTATACCGCACCGTGTAGCACAGGTCATTAACCACTTCTTTGTTGGATGGTTCTACGGAAAATCGAAAGAAAGATCTTTCTTAGCATTTAACGGATTCTTCAATTAAAAAAAAGAATCGACGTTAAGTTTTTTCGAACGTATACTCGTATATTTTTCTTTTATTTTGCATTTTTGTATTGTGATAATAAATATATGCGAGACTCGAGTATGAAAAGAAATATGTGCCGAATTAACTTTGGGCCGAATAAAATAGCCAATATTCCTTTATAACTTGAAATATTTTTACGAAATATTTTATTTGATATATTTGATGTTTTTAATATTGTTTTAAATTTGTGGAATTTATTCGTCTGCGTTGAGCTCGCGTGGATCGAAAAAGCTTTTAACACTGGTGGTCCATAGATATTTCTTGTTTTCTTTGTTTCCTCGGAAAACATATATGCTTTGTATATATATATATATATATATATAAACTCCGCTCACACGACTAGAGAATGTTATGGGTTACGCAACACGCCTTTTGTCGTAGCTGAAAATAGCACAGCGTTCCCGGCCGATTAACGGACGCGTTTAGCGAGTCGTTCCTTCCCGTTGAAATCTCGATTATCCGCGAGGAGCATCGTTTATTAATACACCCACGGATGAATGTCATTGCCGCATTTACGCGCGCAGAACTGCGCGTGCAATTAAACACTCCACGGTCGTAATCTTGCTTTTGAAGGGATGATGATTAAATCCGATCTCGGGTGCGAAAAGTAATAGATCGCGACAAAAGCCCCGCTGGTCTTCATCCTGTCGACATCTACGTCGCCTTGTATTTTAAATCTTTTTTCAGAATTTATCTATCTATAGTGGAAAAAAATATCAGACAAATAAGTCATAAATATGACTTTTTGAATTACATCTATATTCGCTTTAAATAAGATCTTTTTTCTCGCGAGATTTTATCTCGCAAATTAAAAAAAAAATCTGTCTTACGTCTATCTTGATGAAACAAGACTTTTATCGAATAACTAACTCAATTGTATACACGAGATAGAATAAATGTAACAAAGAAACTTTTATTTGGATATAATATGCGATTAATAAATTTTTAATTTGTCGGATTCGAAATTCTAGCTGTTGCGAATCGCCAATTAACGGGGCGCGCGCGTAATACAGCGGTTGTTGTTTTTAGCAGTGTTGTTTTCTCAATGATCGTTTATCCCTTATTCCGCGAAATATCGCGCTTTCAGCCATCTATATTGAAATGTTCGTGATAAGCTCGTGTATCGCGTATACCAATAGGCGGATTACGCAATCCGCTCCGCTCGGTTTTAATGGCAATACATACCGGGCGAGCGCAATGACGGCGCGACGACGATGACGGTGACGATACCCGGCAGCGATGATGGCAAACAACGATCATTTCCCGACGTGCGTCCGCGTGTTGGTAGTCGAGAATTCATTAGGGCTTCCTGCACTCACGCTAAAACCAATCGACCGATCGCCATTGCTTTCATGCAAATTGTCTGATCCAGTTGTTACATCGACGCACGTACATAGATATTTATTTCAAAACTTTGCGTAAACGTTTGAAACGTATAAAACTGATTTCATTTGCAGAAGCGCTTCTCATTTGACCCTTGCGTGGCTCGTGAAAAGTTCGCGAAGAGCTTTTATTATTTAATACATTAAGCTATCGCCGACACAACATCAACATACATTTAATTATTTTAATTTGCGATCGCTTGGTTTTTTTTTCTAATTATTTAATTTGTTGTAATTATTTATAATTATTTCTTTAGTAACTCCGTTTTGAGATCTTTGTAATACATCAGGTAATTATTTATGCTTAGCGCTTATCGTAGAAAGATACGTGGCAATTAAGTTTATTCGCCGAGTGAATGTTACTTGCGAATATTAATTGCGCGTAATATGTTTGGAATATTCATTGAACTCATCGTTGTAACAGAATACGCGGTATATACATTAAGGATCAATTTCTCCATGCGCTAATCCATGAGCAATGAACAGAATTGGAATATATAATTATTTCTCCATATTAGTAGATACCGCACGAAGCAATTTTCTCATGAGGATATTATAATTCAGGGCAAAAAATAACAATTTATCGAAGAATGTGAAGCGTATTTTACGCTTGTAAAATGACAACTTACCCAGTTACAACGCTAATCAAGTTATTATTACCGAGCTGTTAACTGAACCTGTAAAATCTATATCGGTCCTGAATTGAATCAATTAAAAATTTTTAAGTCATATTAATATTTTGTTAAGCATAATTTATGTTTTAAAATGAAAACGCACTTTGCGCGTTTAAAATTTGAGTTTATATCTCATATCTCTCTTTCTTTTTCTCTTAATATAAATGATGACAGTTTGTGAATATTAGATATTTAGAGTAACTTTAGGTTTGGGAATGTCAGTTCAATGTAGAATAATTTAGTACATTTCTAAAAACGTTAAATGCTAAAAAAGATGACTAGTATCACCTAGCCTACATCATTTATGCGCGACGTATAAATAATCAGTCACGTAAAATTGGCGCCGGCACTGTGAACGTGTTTAGCAATCTCACAAGAGACCTCTATCCGGAGTCAATTTGATTTTCTTTGAAATATATTGTTAAACACAAAAATCTAAGAGACATGTGTATTTTTTTATATCGGCATTTGTCTAAAAAAAATTTTTATATATCATTACTTCATTGATAATTGGGATCAAATATATATTAGTTTTGGAGGGTTGTTTCATCCCTTAAATCTCAAATTGGACCAATATAAAAACAATGCGTCTCTCAGATTTTAAATGCGTTCAACAATATATTTGTACAACACTGTACTTGAAGGAGAATCAAATAAGGTTTTAGACAATTAAGACAGATTCCCTGTCAGTGCTGTTTATTCATCTCACTCTCGCGTTAAGACAAGACAAGTTTCGAGCGCATGTCGTTCGCTAAAGAACTCGTTCGATCCCGCACGCGTAGCTTAGGTCGCGCCTTTGCGCCAAGCG
>NW_028297098.1:26054378-26094284 GCF_055798465.1 Pogonomyrmex barbatus
CGGCGGCGGCGGCGGCGGCGGCGGCGGCAACAGCAGCACCACCAGCCTATTTCCAGTAACAACAGCAGCCAGCCAGCGGCAGCAACGGCGGCAGAAGCAGCAGTAGCAACGACGGAAGCGCCTCTCGCAAGCGAACGCAACTCCGCAGCCATTCCACGGCCATGTCTGGCGGCGCTCCAGCTTGGCTACGCCCGTGTCTCCCGTCGCCAACCAATCCGACGCCGTCGTGCCACGGCCACCACGGTGGTCGTGGCCAATGGGCGTAGCTGCCACCACGTCAGTTGCGCGAGTCCTGGAGCAACTCCAGCTGAGACGAAGAGGGGGACGCTCGCAGACACCGCAGGTGCAGCCAGTTGGCTGGCGAACTCGAGGCGAGCGTGCTCGCGTCATCGTCGTGTTCGCTCCGCCGCTGCCGTGACGTGACGTATCGCGCCTGTACGCCGGCATCTCCGGTCCCCCCTCGAGATAGACAGGGAGAGAGATAGTAGGAAAGAAAGAAAGAAAGAAAGCGTCATTGGCCAGCGGCTAGCGCGCCGATCCAGAAGTCACCACCGACTAACACTCGCGACCGCACCGGGAGTGCACGAAACAAACGCGACGTAAGCACGACGCGCCGTTGTCTGTCATCTTCGGGATCGATTCGCCGGCACGCTCGACGAAACGGAGAAACGATCTACCGCGAGGTCGAGCGAGAGATCACTCGATGTTCGGACAAAGTCCGAGGTTCATTCTTTCATGCTAAACCATTCTAAACAAAGAAGCGATTCTCAATACAAAAAAATCAAGATCATTCATCGCGCGTTCGAGTATCGCGCACGATACTTCAAACGAGCGACGTCATGATTGTGTGTAAGATACTCGACGTAAAATCGTAAACGGAGGAGTATTGGTATCTCTCTGGTATTCCGGAAGAGACATTAAAGAAGTCAAACGAGAAAGCGAGCAGATCGCAATGAGGACAAGGTGCTCTCAGAACGACAGCTGAAAGAACGTATGCGCCAGAGTTCGAGGGTGACAACTCTTCTTCTTCGTGGACGACGGGACGAGGTGGTCGCACACGAGGAGTTCACCGCGAGGAGTGCCGCGCCGCGAGGGGGTGTAAGGAACAAACACGCGGAAGTCAAGCACGACGGAAAATTTTGCAGTGAGTGCCGCGGAAGGAAGTTGAAGTAAACGCTGGCACATTACTGGCATTGGGGGGGAAAGTGTGAGAAGTGCGATTTAACGGCCGTTGGGATAACAACGCAGTAAAAGTGGGTGCACTGGGGCCCTCGGGACCGTTCGGCCGATACGGGCCCGTCGAAGGTGGGCCTGGTGGTGGACCCGGGCCCGGCGAGGGAGTGGGGGCAGGGGTGGCCGCGGTCGCGGCTGGGGAGGTGGAGGGCTACGGGGGCGCCGGGGGCGGGGGAGGGGGCCCCGGGGGGGTTGGTACCCCCCGGATAAGGGTCACGGCCCTTGGCGGGCGTTGCTGCGCACCCCTGCCCGTCACCCAGGCTTGTAACATAGGTAAGAAGCATGTGAAAACGCGTCGTTTACGTAGTAGTCGTTATACCTTCGGGCCCCGTAAATGGGTCTCGCTGCGCACGACATCCTTTCACGCGCACGCTGCTCTCTCGGGAGATTACTCGGAGTTAGATTTAGAAGCCGAAAGGTCGTTCGCGAGTAAGTGTTGACACATGGTTACTCACACGATACCTATGGGACTGCTGCCGCTGCTCTGAATTATACGAAAATTTTATATAGTTACCATTACATAGTTACCATTATATAGTTACCATTCCACGATTGCAAATCCCAATATAATATGTTTCAAATCCACTTCTTTTTCACGGAAAGTTAATAGTTGTTGATAGCTTTATATCTATTTCTCTGTTAAGATAGACTAGCTTTTAGAATAGATTAACTTTAATCTCGGTTTAATTTATTCTTTATTTTTTCCTAATTCTTAAAATTAAAAAGACATAAAAAATAAATTAAACCGAAATTACAGTTAATTTGCATGGATAAAAATGGATATTGGTCAAGTTTTCTGTATAAAAGATCTTCTGAAAATATCAACTGTTAATATGTGAATAACAAGAATTACGCGATAGTTTGAAAATCAACGATTTCTCTCACAAATATCTTAGAATATAAGTACAATAGTAATTTTTTGAAACATATCGGTTACAAGATCGTGACAATATATTTATCTATTCTCTAAATCTCTTGTATAACTTATATATTACAATTTCTGTCGAGCATTTTTTAAATCCATTTTTTTTTGAGTATCCGCAATTTTCTTATTTTACGCAGGTAAATTGCGTGACCTTTTTATGCAATTCTAAAACAACATATCCCTTATAGCGCAACATCAGACCAATGTCATGCCTAACGCACCAGAGAACCGTGCAGGATCTTCGTACGCGACGCGTCAGACAGGATCAGCCTTGTTGAAGTCAAACCCTCTTTGAAATACATATCTTTTAGACAGACAATCGATTCACGTCCCTAAGATTTTTCTCGAAGAAAGAAGAAATTAATTAATAACTTCTTCCTTGCAATATTAATTCCCTTCGCTTCATTAATTTCTAATTCTATATTGCTCAGTGTACTTTTCACATTTCTCTTTTAGACATTGACCAGGTCCGAAGTTCGCACATACGCATACATATAACTCGGATGATATAGAATGCCTTTTAAAATTTCCATAAATTTCGATTTATCCCTTTATCGATCTCACAACATCGAAAAGTTCGACCGTATTTTCTAGAATCGCGGCGTTCTATTAATTAAAACGACTTTACGCGAGTCGCCGGTTTCTTCGCGAGAGTTCTCGGTGCTAAGGTGCGTTGCCGCAAAGTACCTGTTGCTGTATGCGAAACTTTTGTGGACGATTTTTCCGCTCATTTTCGCGCGTTGCCGTTCGCGAGAGCGTCGTGCCATTTCGATCAATCTCGCGAGGGGCGTGAATCTCTCTCTCTTCTTTCCTTCCCCTGTCCCATCTCTCTCTCTCTCTCTCTCTCTCTCTCTCTCTCTCTCTCTTTCTCTCTCGCTGCGAAAGAAACGTCACGCGTGAGAAGCTGCACGCACGAATAGATCACAAGTCAATGAACTGCTCGATAGAGAATGCAATCCCGCGACGTTATGCATGCAAATCTATGCTACGATCGAAGGAGCGACGCACTTTTTTTCCGCTCGCTACATCGCAATTGCGCGGATCGAAATGACGTGTGGGGAGGTGTCTTTACACGATAGACTTGCGCCCGAAGTTATCCGTAAGGTACAGGGGAAGGCAGGAAAGTTTTTAAAGTATGTTAATGTATTTAAATCCCGCTTCGGTGAAGTCTGTCACATGTGCGAAAGCGAGTGGTACAATTTTGTATGTGTCACGCAAAGTTTTATTTATATTTTTAAACAAGCCGTATGTGGATTACTCGAATATTAATCTAGTAGTAAAAGTGAGTATGATCAGACATAATTAGTTTGAAATTGCACGTGAGAGACAGGAAACATGCGTCCGCTACGAAAAATGAGTTTTGATTAATTATTTTTCCTAAGATGTTTTGCGCGATTATACATAATTCTTATTTGATATACAAGAGATTTCCGTAATAATATGTAGTGATGAAATGAAAATTATTAAATGTAATTACATTTAAATGACATGAAATATTTAGTTACTTTTTTCTATAATTTTAGCTTCAGTTTGCGTGAAAAATTTATATTTCTTTTCCATGCGAATTTATACTCTTTTATGTATCTTAAAAAGATTTATATGAATAAAAATATTTTCAAACATGAAATGATAAAAAAATCAGTCAAAGAATCAATCAGTTAACGAATTTAAATATAATCAATAAATTGATGAATCAAACACTGAAAATTATCTCTTATATATTTTCATAATTCTTAAAGTATTTTCTTTGCCATCGGCATTACATGACTTATTACATAAACTCTTCAACTAATTCCATTCATTTTTATTGCATTAGTCATCAATTTCGTTAGAAAGAATAAAAAGATACTAATCATTCAGTTTAAATTGATACCAAAATCAGTGAGAATATATCTTCAAATTCTCCTTTCACGGATCGCGAAAAACTCTCATTATCTCACAACTAATCTTAGGCAATTAAACACAATTAACGAGGTAACTTAGAGAGTTCTATCTTCTTGAGTTTTTCGAATATTCCACTTCTTTTTTTTCTTGTGTCTCGCTGATCTCTGATTCACCAAAATCGGCAAATCGATTCGCCGCCGGCGAGACTCTCGGAAAATAGTAATTTCGTCGCGATAGTGGTTTGCCGAGTCTGGATGCACCTGACGTAGGCGATCTTAGACTGATTAAGATAATTCGCTGAAATTCGTTCTCCTACTTCAACCCCTCCACGTCGTCGGCAACCGCAAGTTCGGGGATGAGAACGCGCATGTCGAAATATATATGCGAGAGTGGGGTTGCACACACGTAAGGGTATTTATTTCTTACGTATATTTCTGCGTAAATATGAATTGGGGTGATCGTCAAATGCGATTGCATTAGAAATTATGCGCGAAGTTTCTGGTTATTCTAACGTTAGTTTCAAATCTGACAAATCGGACAGATTTTGTATTGCCGGTGAAACTTTGGACTTTCATTTCTGTTGATGAATCATAAAACTGTCTTTAAAAATCTTTAAGTGAGTATAAATTAGATATAAATATAATCGAGAAATAATCTATGAATATTTTTTTTCAAATTTTTATTATTTCTTTTTTTTCCATGTGTCTTAACATTAGATTATTTTGATTGGTGGCCTGAATTATTTTATATTTCGTATCCAGTTAAATAATATGAACTATCTTCTTATACCTTCTATTTTGTAATAATAACAAATAGTCGTTAATATTACATTAAAAATTTCTGTTTCTTCTATCATACTATTCTATCATACTATTCTATGACGTCATTTATGATAAAGACGGTTCTGGCACTTGGAATAAAGACGTCTCGATAAAGTCTCGTCCGCTGATACAAAATGAGATTCGGCATGACGTGAGCAGTGACGTCCAGCCGGAAAAAATCGGATTAAGCAATGCGATGTCGCTGGATCAACAGGATTTTCATCTCACGTCTTACTAATCCTAATCTGGTTTATGCGATTCAACTAACTAGGTCTATCGATGGTTTCCTATCTCTCACTTTTTCCGGTTAAAGAGAATCACATGAAGTTTGTTGTTTATTAATACACGAGATCGTATATGTGACAGACATTTCGATATTTATATAGTGAACAAAGAAATATTTTAGCTAAAAATAATTTTACAAATCTATTTTATGTTGAAGTAAAAGTAAGAAGCAAAAGTAAGAAGTAAGTAAGATGCAAAAGTAAGAAACAAAAAATTTTTATTTCTTTTTACTGCTCTCTTACAATTTTTTTGTTGTATTATATATATAAATTGAGATATTTTTAGTATTTCGTGTTAAAGAGGGTTTATTGATTGTTTTAAATATTCATTTTTTAATTCCTCTGCTGAGAATAGTCTTGTTTGAGCATTTTATTTTAATCGGCTTTGATCCATGCATGGACATTTTGTATGTGTTTTATTCGTTAAGACCGTTATTCAAGCATTTAAGTTATCGTTACACGATAATATCTGGAATTCTACGTGGTATTTATACGCGAGATTAGTTCTTAAACGTGTTACCTTAATTTATGTTATTGATTTTGCGATTAGATAACAATTTACTGCTTGAACGTACGGCCATAATTTCGTTTCCTAAAAATAACCTTAAACAACTATATAATCATCACAACGATTAAAGGACCAACTCTAGTTTTATATATATTATTAATATACATTATTAATTTAAAAACGTATTTTAATCTTAATTGTTGTAATAGAATTTTTTGAAATTACCATACGCGATTGATTGTCAAATCCACAATTTCGATTTTTTTCTGTCATTCTATGTTTATTAATGATATAACTTTGGAAATTTTATATCTACAGACATTATGGAAATTTGAACTCAATTGATAGAATTAAAAAATATATATAAATAATATTACACAAGCTATAATTTGCTAAACAATTTTAGCGCTTATGACATTAATAGTTCTATTTTTTTTATAACTCAATCTCTTTGTATACTTTGTTAAAATTTAATTGTTACTTTTGAAACAATATATGGAATAACTTCAGAAACAGGAATTTTAAGAGCGATAATTGCGAAATTATTTATTAATTAAATAAATTTTTTTCCTTAAATTTTAAATTTTGTTGAATCTAAATTCTTTTCGTTAAGATTTGTATCATCCACTAGATTTTTCTTGTCAAATCAAAAACATTCGCTTTAAAACATCAACATTGAGATGCATGCGAGTTGATTACGCGGAATAGTTTACGATCTCAAAGTTAACTTGCGAACGTTCACGGACTACGCCGATGCCGTTTTACCACCCTTGCCTTTCTCGCTCTTCCGCGAGAGGGATGAGATGCGCAAGGTCAGATCTTAAGGGTGGGAGGAGGGTTGCTAGGTTGACAACCCTGCCAGCCAGGCAGAGGGACTCCGCCCATTGGCGGAAACCGCGGAAAAAAAGGAAGAGGAGGGTGAATTCCGTGGGTCTCAATGATGGCGATAAAAACTTCCGCGAGAGGGCGAACGGAGGGAAGAAAAGGAAAAGGGATAATGGTAGAGCGAAAGAAAAAGAGAGAAAAATACAAAGAGAAAGGAGAAAGAGGGAGAAAGAGAAAGAGAGCAAAGGACGAAAGAGCAGTCTCGTTCACGAATGTTAATTAACGACGAATTATAATTATTTACCGCGGAAGGCGCGCGAAAAAGCGGCCGCGAAATTAGTCAGATGAAAGATTGCGCAACTATAAATGCCGAAGTGCGATCGTTAAATTCGTCGATGCAATAATCCGCGGCTTTTTGTTTAAGTGCCGCGGGATTTATGGTCGCGGTACCCCGTCGCGAGACGCTCGAAATTCTCCCCTTTTTTTTTTGCTTGCCAACCAGAAGGAGTAATTGTTCACTGGGCAATCACGACGCAGTCCAAAATGGTGAAATTTCAACTGACCATTCGACGACTGTAACGCAAACATTTTAACCGCGGCGATATTTTACATGGTTCAAATTGCCATGTTTAAATTACCGAGCGATGTCCGGTAATTGAAACCTCAATTAGCGCTCGGTAATTTTTGATATATTTAATCGCTATTGTTATATTAACGATGAATAATATATGTATGCAAGGGTGCAGCAGAAAATGTGCGTTTTTCCTTGACAAATTTAGAGAGTTGTTCAGTGAAAAATTTTTTATTCAGGTCGATTATCAATATTTAACTTTCAATCTATTCATATCGGTTTATTTGCAATTAAAGTAAAAATAGTTATTACAGTCTTAATGTTTAAATAAAATATATTTGTAAAGGAAAATTATTAAATTGACAAGAAACTAAGATTGCTTTGTTGATTTTTCGAATATAATGTAGTGTGATATCAATGTAACAACGTATAATACAATTAAAACAAAATACGGTTGCGTTTGGTCTGAATTAAGATAAAAAGTTATATATGTACAATTAATGTAGATATTTTCAGATGTTAAATATTATAAGCTTTGTGCTATTAATGGAAACTATATTTGTGATTGTCCCGGCTCAATAATTATTCATTCATATTGTACATTTAACGAGGTTTATACTTTGATTAAAAAGATGTTTCAATATTCCGTTGTTTGTCATCGCATTTATCAACATCTGCATTTATCAACTTTCTTTCATTTGAAAATTATATATTTCACTTCAAATGTCTTTTAATTATATAATAAAATATATAATTAAATAATTTATATATAAAATTATATAAAATTGATTTGAATTACGGGTAAAAAAAATTATTGCATTTTTGGTAGCAGCAAAAAGAGAAGATAGGAATATCAGACTGGGTTCAATGAAAGTGGAGGCTCTGCGGAGGCGCGCGGTATGCTGTCGAGATTCCTTCAAGGAATCGTCCGCCCCAAATTCATCAGAGAATCCGCGAAACTTGAAAGGAACACGCGACTTCCGTCATCAATCTTATCACAGCTCGTAAAAACGGAAATTTTTTTCTCGCGGATCGGATTAGTTGCCACTTTACGTGATTAGTACGGCGATTATGTCGCATTGTTGTATTTTTCCACCGGTCTGGGCTGTGTCAACCAGATCGTACGGCGATTTAACCGTCGAATATACAAAAAAGCCCAGTACAATGCACGCCTCGTTATGCACGCGCGCTCCTACAATGAAAGCGCTTAATCTTCTTTCTAAATAAAACCCGCGGCACGCTCGAAAGGCGTCATTTCGATCGATGCTCGCAGCGCGATTAATTAATAAGCCATTTCTCCTCCCCCCCTTTTTTTCCCTTCTTTTTTTTAACAAATCATCGCTACGCGCGCTTACTTTGCGTATCTGCATGTGACTTTAATTCGACTCATTGCGGATAATTTCGCGCGTAATTCCGATCGAGTTTCCATTGTGATAATTACTCGATGGCCGTGTCGAAAACGAGCCGGAAATTAGTATTTATAAATAAATACGCGCGTGTCGCAAAGGCGACGATAACGTTGCGAGCGTTATATTTAATTCTTTTGGCGTTAGAGAGCGCACGATTGTACCGGTTCGAAGGAAAGGAAAGAGAATATTCTCGGCGAATATAAACGCAAACGCTCGCGCGCGTCGCGATTTGAATCGCGCGATGCATCCACGATTACATTAAATCGCGTAAAGCCGGCGTTGCGTTACGCGGAATGCGTAGCGCATATTTACAGCGAAATGTTCAACATTGCGTGCAGAACCAATATTAATTTAAGCTTTGCCCGGAACCAATGACGTAACATTTGTGTCCGCTACGCGTGCATTAATAACCGTGCGTTAATATTTCGTCAAATTTCAAATTGAAATTTTCAAATTGGATGTATCAGATCGAGTCGTTTGACGGAGCGCAAAAAGATTCGCGCGTTTCATCTTTGAAAAGACCGAAACGAAGGGAGAAAGAGGGATAAAAAAAAAAGGAAGGAAAAAAGGAGGATATTGAGTAAGTTTGTTACGGACCGAAATGTCACGTCGTTAAGATTCAAGGGGATGGAAGTGCGTAATGTATTCTCTTTTAATTTCAACAGGGAGACGCGGTCTGGCGATGCTCCTGTCATGTGCAGGATGCGAGAAACCGATAATGGATCAGTACCTGCTGAACGTTTTGGACCGTGCATGGCACGTCGAGTGCGTGCGCTGTTTCGACTGCAGAACCGCGTTGCAGGACAAGTGCTTCTCCAGGGAGGCGAAGCTCTTCTGCAGAAACGACTTCTTCAGGTAAGTGGCAGCATATACACTCGAATCCAAATTTTTACTCTACTTTTAACCTCAATTAGGATTTTTACATCCCTTTTTACAAAAAAAAAATCGACTTTTAGTGTTATTTCATATTTACAATTCTTACGCGGAGAGGCCAGTTTTACTGGCGAATCCAAAAATTTCAGATATAAATTTAAAAATAATGTTATTGGATCATCAAAATTATTATAGGATGCTTAAGCATCATAATAAAAGCATTGTATCGCAAAAATGTTTTAAATCAAAATTATATATTCTTATAATATTATGTATAATCTTCATATATAGAAAATTTTTATTTTAAATTGAGCAAAAGTAATGTTTACATTAATACAAATTCAATCAAATCAAGATTAAAACTTTAAGATTATAATATTCTTGCTTATATATGAAATTTTTTTTTTATTTCAAACTAATTTTTTTATGTAGCAATCAATTTAAACATTACCAAATTTTGTTGGGCTTCCAAAATTATTTTTTGTATTTAGCCAAATTTTTAGATTTGCTGTTCTTTCTGCGTATTCAAAATCACAAAATTCTATTGAAGATAGCCAAAAACTCCAATTTGAATCTCGAAGTAGAAAATTGTTGTTTATGTATTGTATATTGTTGATATTTATTCCAGATGCAAAGTAGAAATTCAGTATAAAATAAACATTCTAGCACAATTCTCTAGAATCTATAAATCTTAAAGTTAAGGTCAAAAGTAAGAGTAAAAATTTCGATTCGTGTGAATATGTTTAAAGTCTCACCGGAGGGATCTTTTCGACTCATAATTATCTTTGAAAAAATAAAAGTTAATAACAATTGATATGGAACAAGTTAATCATAATTTCTAATAAAATCGCTTGTTGACATAAGCAACGTGTTTTCTGACGCGAAGAAATAAAGACTGTCAATGTTGAGAGGGGAAAAATTGATTGACGTCTAATAGAATTATCTTTCCATTTAAGAAACAAGTTTTTAAATCTACTCTTCGCAAAACATCGATGTTACCACTATATTTTCTTAAAGCGCTCTAAATGAGTGATGATTATTAGAAATTAATTATTTACACAAATAGGAAATTATTATTATCGTCAAGTGGTATTATTAAATACCGCGTGTATAATTAGAGCTCACGCTCACGATCTGCATGTATACATATGCATCGATGAATATAGATGCGCCGACTATCCTTCTTACTATGCTATTGCTACGATCAGAAGTACATCTTAAAAACGTCGATTTATGCGTGGTTCATACATATGGCGCATAGCATATTTATGATACGATGATAAAAATTTCAAAGTTGTGCCCCGTATTTTTTTTCTCGCCGGCTTTCGCAGGTCCGCGCGATATCGAGCGATGATCTCCCGGTGCCGTTCTGGCACCTTTCCCGAGCCCATCCAGCAGCCTACGATCTTCCCGTTCTACGATCTATCACGACGGCGGTGAATCACGCGGGGAAAGATCGATGTTTTTGCGTGATTAAGCGACGGATCGGCGCGATTCCGAGAGAGAAAAAGAGATCTCTCCGCGGTGCGCCGCGGAGGCCTTGGCGTTTCTCTCATCGAGCAACACCGGCGCGCCGGTGTTCGCTCGACCTGATCTTCAGGATAGAGATTCCCGTTCGCTTTTGTCAGCGATGCGCAAATGCGAAACCGTCGTGAATAAACGAACGACAACGCGCCGAAAACTTGTAAACTTGCAGCGCGACGCGTGTTTTCGTTTTTTGCGTATCTCGGAAAAACACGAGCGCATATCGACGAGTCCATGGCGAATCTCGTATGCAACGGGACTCGTTGAAATGCGTGCACGGAGGAATTTTCGAAACGCGGATTACCGGCGGCTTGACTTTAAGTCAGAAGTCGAATCACGCTCGGGAGGTTCTTAAGCTTCTCCCGTGTTGTCGGAAGTTCGCCGGAAGGAAAAGTAGTTCAACCTAGTGATTTGAATTAATGATCGTCGCGCATAGAAGCGATTTAAACGGCTCGGCAGTATGGCCGGGTGATTAATTCAGACACCAGACTAGAGCAAATTGCTTTTCGGCGGTTGCTTTGTACCTCTACGCCCATCGCGCGCCTGTAAAATTAGCGAGGGAATAATAACTTATCGTCGCAGCGTCGATTTTTCGTATCGCGACCGCCGCGGTTCCTTCCACCGTGCATTTCTAATTTTACACAAATTTATGATAATATATTCCGTAACACGCAAGTGTAACATTATCCTGAATTATTACCATCCATATTATTGATATTATTTGTAATTCATGATTTCGATTGTAAATTATTATAAGTGTCAATGTACAATATTAGCATCGTTAAATTATTATTATATACAGCGCGACTTGTCTTTGAAGCTCAATTTGAAGCTCAATTTAAACCGGCATTAAAACGGCGGGCGGGATTGTAGCAAAATATAATTAGTTTTCTCAGCCGTTTATAACTCAAAAAGTCGATGTCGCCGCAACCGGTCTCCATTATTCGCGATGCCACGCCACGCCACGCTACGCCACGCCACACCACACCGCGCTACGCCACGCCGCCGTGGATCTGTCGCGTCCTACGATCCTCGCCGTTCCACGTGGGTGGCGAACTATGATATCACCGTATCGATTAGTCAAGGCGAAAAATGGCGAGTTCGCCGCGCCGCTGTGGCGAATTCAATTTCGCGGCGGCACTTTCCTGCGGTAGCCGGGCATGCCGGGATCGTTTGCAAACAAAATCGCCGCGTTCCCGGACGCGGCCCCGGCTGAGCGGAGAGGTGCTCGCTTCTTTCGTGACTTCTGGAAGTGATGAACGATCCCCTTTGTGACCGGCGGGAACCGCGCCGCTGCGCGGATCGGCGCGGGGGTCGGCGAGGAAGGGGGCGTCTCTCTGATACGTATGGACACGAATGTACGAATGTATAACGAACGTGTTGTATACTTTTTACCAGGCAGCTACTTTGCATCTCCCGACCCGATGAAAAATTCATCAGTCGATCGCGACGCCGCGGTGGAAAAAGCGTCGTGACCGTGAGACGCGCGATTCCCACGTTCTCCCTACTAATTCGCCGGATTTGCAAATCGGAATAATCGAGAACCGCGATAAATTAATAACGCATACAAACCGTATGTACTTGAAGAAACACGTGACATGACGTAGAAGCGATATTCAGTTAAAACAGAGGCAGGCATTCGACTTTTACGAGTAATACGCGAAAATGAAATCTCGGAGATGAAATCTTCTGTCTCTTCTCTATCTTCCACGAGATTCTAATTTGGATGGGATGACTGAATCATCAAATCAGAATTATTTAATGAGTATCGTCGGGTGCACAAGTACGCGGGTTGCCCAAGGACGATCAACGTCAACGGAGCGCGGAAAAATACGAAGCTCGGCCAGAGCCGGAGGACGCGCTCGGGGAATTCCATAACACCTCTGGAAAGTCCTCTTCCTCCCGGCGTAGCGAGCGGTTATACGTGCGGTTATGGTAACCGGTCTCCACAAGAGTCGCAGCAAGGTCCTTAAAGGTCGATAATGGCCCCGTGGCGTGGCCCTCGACGGGCCCCTTCGGGCACGATCAAAGGAGCCGATGTGTCCCCGTTTTCGACGCCGCTGCGCCACGCCACGCCACATTGCGCCGCGCCGGGCCATCGACCGCGGCGAAAATTATTACCTTAAAATATGGTCCGCCATTCCTGGACGGCCGAAATGCTGATGAAAACATTACCGGAGCGAGTCCGCACTGTGTCACCCGTGTGCGGCCGGCAACCGCTCGGGACTCTGCGCGAGGAGGAGAGACGAGGAGACGAGAGTGTCGCCGCTCATTCGCCGATCTTCTGGCGCGGACAGCTACCGAAAATTAATGAATGAATAATTCAATGGCCGACGACAGGGTTGCGCAAGACGGCGCTGCTCCATGGACGTTATCGATTTCTACCTGTGGCACTCGGAAAGTCGGTCTTGACTATTTATGAAAGTGCTAAATTACACCATTCGTATTAGATTTTCAACTCTTCTTCAGATTTCGTAGATTTATCGCCATGCTTCATTAACGGTATCCTCCTCCCGATCCGAGAGGATGGATTTAGGATTTAGGATTTAAGATGTTAATCGCAAAGTCCACGATGTGAACTTTGATACATCCACTTGAGAAGACAATATACTTTAATTTATTTTTCGCTGCGCCTTGTTAATATTATTTCCTCTTTATTATTTAAACAAATTTTAAGAGCAATATAACTGACTTGGTTGTGCAAGTTTACGAAAGTTGGGATAACATTTATTCATGGATTTTTGATTATTTTCTTTGTTATTATTTCGCTTAATTCTTCGATTAGTGAATCTTTCAACTCGAGGAACTTTTTTATATACGCGTTAGCAGAACTAAAATATAAATAATAATGTTTATCCTTTATCCTTTATTACCTCTATTAATCACTTATCCGTCGAACCCTGCATTTTTTTTTTAAACTCGCTTACCTTTTCACTTCAATTAACTCTTGATGTAATCTGATTGTTAATCTGATTTAGGTGAGATAATAACAAGCTCGACTGGTCTACGGCAGAAATAAATAGAGAATCGCGAGCTCGTCGTTGATAAGTCATTGATATACCGACGGTATCATCGCCGGCGTGTTGCCGATGATTGCCTCGATCGTTACACGGATCGTTACGTGTGCCACACGATGTTACGTACGTTGTGCACGACTCTGTTCTCGCAATTAACATATATTTTTCCGCTAACGAAGCGACGCGCGCACGTCGATTGAATGAAAGGTACTCCCGTCTGGTACTCGGCGGGTCCAGCAGTTTGCCTCGAGGACACAAAGTTACTTTACGTAACGGCGCGTCGACGGTAACCGACGGAAATATTGCGCAGGCTGTGTTAGTGTTTTACGAGGGTGCTAAATAACGCGGTGGGACGCAACTTGAGGCGCAACTTGCGACTCCTCTTTTTTCTCCTTTCGTCGATCGCGACACGCGTGCGAACCGTCGCGATTCCGCAACGGTTCTGTGTAGCGTTCTGTGCAATAAGCGCAATGAGGATGACGGAAATGTTATTTTAGGAATTGCACATACATGTACGTGCACGAGGAGAGATAAGGATCTTGTTTAATTTGCGATCTTCACAAAAAAAAAATTAAATTAAAACTATATATTCTCATATGTAAGCGAGAATATTATAATTTTTTTAGAAAAATTTTTTCTTGGATTGAGCAAAAATAATACTTGCATTAAATGCACAAATTTAGTCAAATCAAGATTAAAATTTTTAAAAAGATTATAATATTCTTATTTATATATGAGAATTTGTCTTAATTTAAGATTAATTTTTTTCTGTGTTTTTAATACACAATTTGGGAATTTAACTTCAATTATCAATAAAATTATCTTGTTCAAATGAAATAAAGCTTTTACTTTTTTTGGCTTATAAAATAATGTGCAGATAAAAAAATGGAGGATCTCTCTCTATGTTTCAGGTCGCTATCTTCTCTTTCTTTTAATTCTTTCGTATCTTCTTTGTAAGAATTCTTTTTTTTTTTTTTTTTTTTTATAAATTCCTTTGCTTTTTCTGTTAATATCGTGGTCGCGGCATTGATATTTTGTCGGATAATTGAAGGATCACACGTCGATGAGGCTTTTCATGGCAAAGGGCGCCGACGTGGCAGGCCCATTGTCCTTCCACTCGACTCTCGGCTCCGCGGGAGTGGACCCATCGAAACTCGAACGTGGAAACATTATAAATGCGGCGTGACGCCCGCTACGAGTCGTAGGAGAAGTTTGCTGGGCGTGACGGGGCCGGCGCGGGTCGCAGGGTTGGCGAACGTCGGGCGGGCGGAGGAGGGGAGGAAAGGTGCAGCACTCTCTCGGAGGGCCCCGTTTCCCTTCCAGGAAGGCCCGGCAATAGCATCGCGATGCGCGTATACACGCTTATGTGTGCGCCCGTGAACGTTTTTGCCAACTTACCGACTCTTGCGTCACGCCGGGGCCCTCTCGTTCGCGATTAACAAGAATTGCCCGTGCTCATTTATAAACAGCCGAGAGAGTGATTAATCGCGCGTACGAATAAGATTGAGTTGTTCTCAGTATTGTCTCCTCGCCGCTTCGAGAGGGCGCATAATTTGGATAATTATACGCCAACAAGGAGCAAAATTGTTAGAGTCTTGCGGGGAGACAAATGTAATGGGTAAGTAAATCCGGTAAGACGTTCCATTGGAAAAGTTATATAGCAGTTTCTCTACGGCCGTAAAGCTGATTGTACCAATCGCATTTTTACGAGGTATGAGAAAAAGCAACGTAGGAAAGACACTTGAATCCAGTCGCGGTATATCGCGGTAACGAATTCTCGATGCAAATAATATTTAAATAATACTATATAATTGGGACAAGCCTGGCGATGCGGCGTAGTAAAATCATGATAAAGATGAAAGGAGAGAGGAATCGAGAGAGGAGACGGGAGGAAACCGACCGGAGCGATTTGAATCCATTTACTATGCTCCGATAACGAGCCGGTTGAAAAACGGTGGAATAATGATATATAATTGACAGGACTATAATAAAGCTAAATGCAATCCGTTACCGCGATTATATGCCGGGAAGATGCGACGGTGGACAACATCGCATCGAGTAGAAAAAAAAAGAAAAAAAGGGAAGAAAAGAAAAAGCGATTACACGACGACGGCGGGAAGGCACGAAAGAGGAATGGCCTAAATTCAGGGCGACCCTTTATCGCCTCCGCCTCTTGAATTTTATGCGGAGGCTCTCGTTTCTTTCCCTTCCTTTTTTTCTTCGTTTTTTTCTTTCTTTTTCATGTGCGCGTTACGCGCCCCGTTAAAACGAGACACACGAGCCACATTTCGCTGTACCACGACGTGAAGAGATTATGTATGAATGCGAGACCTTTTTATGCGTGCAAACAGACGAGAAGTGCGAATTACGTCCGGTGAGAATTTTAGGGATGCTGTTACATGAGTGACGCTCCCGCGCGTATACTAATGTTTCATTTTTTAACTCCTATTTGCATAGAAAACTAATAAAATTTATTATATTTAGCCTTCCTTTTAACAGTAGGAATTATTTCAATATTTATCACAAACACGTATTAATATTAAGGAATCCGAGATAGATAAATTCTGCAACAGAGCAACGAGAAAATGAGATGTTTCCATTTTATTCGCATTTTATTCTATGAAACAATATCATTTAATTCAACTTTCTTGTCTTCCTCCGAAAGTGTAACACGCAGTTGCAAACGCATTCCTTCATAACTTTCGCTACGTCTAAACCTGTCGTGTTGGTTGAACGACATTATCTCCGTGTCGAACCAAAGCAACGTTCTTATTTATAGATACCAGATCTGTAGCAATTTTTCTTTTTGTTCGCCGCTCTTTTTATTACGAAATTCTGCAACCATCGTTTTGAACTTTCTGACGCGCGATCGCGGCCGCGCTCGCCAGTATCTCACAGATCAATATTCGCGCGATCGTCGAAGGAGACGCGACGAGCGAGGCACGCGAGTTATCTCGCGAATTCAGCCGTGAGGCGAAAATTCAGCGGTGAGTTACAGTCGCTTTAAGAGAAGGTGTCGGCTATCATTACTTTGAACTCCGTGGCCGCTATTACGGGAAACGCTTCTCGAAGAAAACGCCGTTCCGCGGAAGAGCGCCGCGCGCTAATTGAATGCAGTTAATTAGAGTCCGCTCGTGCCGCGAATAATCCTCGGCGAAGATATCGACGGAGGATCGTCGGTGGAAAATCACCGAAGACAATTCCAACGTGGTTCGTTGACAATTTTGAACGCAGAAACGACATCGAGATATTTAATCGCCGAAATGCCATGCGGAACTCTTTCGATATTTTTTCTCTCTAGCAAATCGATTGAAGAAATGATTGCTTAAATGATGATCATAGATATATAATAAAACGCTAAATATAATGAGAAAAATGATAACGCTTATAATAAAAATAATAACTTTCCCCGCTTACTCTCGTATTTACTTTGATTGAGAAAATGACAATTTACATAATTCCACAATAAATTGCGCAATAATGAGCGGATTAAACGAGTAAATTAAGCGTAAGCATCTAAGATAATGAGCATAAATAGATAGAGAGATTTATTTCACCCCAGGATTAAATCCGCGTTAAGGAGGATTATGAACCAAGTAAGTACAACGTAGCTGACAACTTAATATAATTGCGAGCGTACGACTTTGTCTTAAAGCTAGACTCAAGGCGACAACGCACGAGTTCGTGAAAGAAGTTTGTGTGATAAAGGTTAATAAGATTCATGCATATCTAAATTACGTAACGTAAGAAGGAAAAGGTCTTTGTGAAAAAGCAGCGATTAATACCACGCAAAGAAGCGAAAAAAAATTCAAAGAACAGTAGTTATAGTAGGTATAACATTAAATAATTAAAAGAACAAACGCGTGTGCCAATTGTAAATCGAGCAACGATAAAAATTACGGAGAAAGGGGAAACCCGGGAGGGAAGGGAAAAAAAAAGGAAAGAGAAAGAGAAAGGAAGGATCTTACTTTACACGTGGAGGGTTACTTGTCTGTTCCGCGTTGTCGAGCAAATTTATATCTCGCTGTCCCCCCCGGTGATCCCTCTTTCCCGTTGCTGCTGTCGTACTTAGATAGCGTACGCCGAAGGGAGATTAAACGGGAAGCGAGGGGCGAGGGAGGAGGGGGGAGGGGAGAAAAAAGGAAAATGGAAGAAAAACGAGGAATATCGTATCTTGAAATATCGGCGCCTGCGGCATGCCGCGAAATGTCCCGCGAAATGTCCCGCTTTTATTTCTCCGGGCTCTTGTATTTGCAGAAGATTATCCACGTTGCGTCGCAGGCGCGCGCGCGCCATTTATTTTTGGTTCTGCGTTGCGTTTCGAGCCGCCACCGAGTTAAACCGGCTTGTCCACGATAAAACTAATCTTCGCACGGTTGCATTCGCGCGGAAAGAAAAAAAAAGGCAGATGTAATGCTTCAGGAAGACACGAAGAGACATTGTGCTTTGCCACATCGGGATTTGCCAAGAACACCGAGCGGCTTGTTTTCTGACGGTATTTCCCCTTGCTTAGTGAATTTTATAAAATTGAAATGGCAGATTTAAAGTTGGAGTTATCTTAGTATTGGATATTTTCTATTCTATTTCCAAGATTAAAAAAAAATTCTTTTTTAATGTGTAGAAAGTATATTTCGAAAGAGAAAGAGAGAGAGAGAGAGAGAGAGAGAAAGAGAGAGAGAGAGAGAGGGGAGAGGAAGCAAGAAATTTATATTTATGTTAATGTAAATTTATATTAATGTAAATTTTAAATATTATATGTTAATGGGAAAATCTCTCTTTTTTTCTTCTCTCTTTCATTCAATATTTTAAAGTAATATATGAAAGATGAAAATAATAATAAAAATAATCAATAAGCGCTGCTCAAAAGCTCTCGATATAACAAGTATGAAATATCAAGATTTTAAATGGACAGGATGTGAGAGTTAGTATATTTATATTTAGTTACGTGCACTTTATTATTTAAACCAATTGTGAAACGTCATTTTCAAGTAAATGCATTTATATATATATATATAGAAGCGTCCCTTTGAAATTAACGGTCCGTAAAATCATCACAATCGATTAAACGGTACTCTTTCATATCGGTTTCTCCTCCGTGTGATGAATTGCGATACCTGATACCTTATTTTGCGCTTCTCTCATGACTCCGATCGAAATAATTCCCAACGTTGCAAGAGGAGCGAATAACAAGGAGACCTCTCAAACATCCGTCCCAGAATCGTCCATGGGACGCGTACCGTTCGTCCGTCTGTCCGCGATATCACACGGACACACGCGCGTACTCGCTCTCTCGGGTCCGTGGCAAATCGCGCTCCGGGTCCACCCCCTTTCTTTTTTTCCGTCCGGGTCCGCCTGTCCTATATTTCTTGCTTCACACCGGAATTCCAGACGCGGCTCTTTACGCTCTCCTTCTTAAGGGAGCCTCTCAGTTTCCTCTCCGCTCTTTCTCGCCCAGTGTTTCGTTCCTCCCCTCAGCACACACGCGTGAGACCACGCAAGCAAGCCTTTCTATTAATGATTTTTACGGCCTGCCTTCTTTTTCTGTGATGCTCTTTTTACTTCTTTCCGACGGATCTGTCTTCTCCTGGGAGAGAAAAGAGGAAAGGGGGACAAAGATTCAACATGCGGATACCCCTTCGGGGTGCAGCGTCAGACGCAAGCTGCACCTGCAGAAGTCGGCACGATCGCGACTAATTACTATGATCAATTAAATAATCCCTGTAATTAGGCCGAGCTATGGACATAACGATGGCCGCATTATTATTGTCCTCGTCGTTATTCTCGTCATCGAGAGCACCTCCGAGATCACCTCCGGCACAGCTTCCGCGATGATAGTTTCGTTGTCCGGACCGCGAGCGTTAATTCGGACAGCTTGATGGATAGTTCGGTGAGAAAAAGCGCGCCGGCCGGCTGATTACAGGACGCTCTCGCCGAGCGGCGTCTCGCAATCACGCGATCCGACATCCGAGTTGATCGATAAGGGGCGGCACTCCCTCGGCCTCCGCAGTGGAAAACTGCCCGTTCTTGTTATCGATCCGAACGGGATCGATATCGATCGACAATCGAGGTCACTTTCCGAAGAAATCTGCTAATAAATCCTCGACAAAATGAATTTTTTTTTTTCGTTTTTTCGAGCGCATGATTTTTCTGATTGCTTTTTTTTAATCTTAAATCTTAAAAGCTCTTAAATAAAAATTTTAAGAATCGAATTTTAGTCATTGAAACACATTATTGATTGTTTCAAGTCAATTCTTTCTTTAGACATGCGAATCTTCAGTTCAATTAAATTATATTTTATTTTTTTAAATCGTTATGTTTGGAATATTATTACGAAAATATTTCAAGTGTCTTAAATGATTTTTTAATGGTGACATTTATTGATGAATGATGCCCGTCGTTCGCTCGGTATCACGATGACTGGTCCGAACGCGAATGCGGGTCGCAGAACGCTCGACGCGAAAAATATTATGCGACGATAATGAGCGACTTTTTGCGTACCGTTGTTTCCCGCAGAAGGATGTGGGCCGTAAGACATTTACGCTGCAAAATCGCGTCACACCGATAACGACAATCGCCGTACTCGTGGCTGCTTATTTTGCATTTGTTATTGTTCGTAGCCTTTGTTGCAATTTAAAAACAATAATTTTTTCCTGCTTTATAATAAAAAAGAAACAATTTTTCTTTTAATTCTTTTTCATTATACTTGATCTTTTATTCATGTGTGCGTGAGATTAATATTACATAAATTATAAATTTAAAAGAGGAACTCATTAAAGCACGCCGATCGAATCGAGACTTTCCTTGTTCCATTTCTACATTTATTTATTCCATTTGCGCATACGTTTTTTTTTTTTACGGGGGAGGGGCTGCCTCTATTCACGTTCGAATACGTACTTTTACGAGAGAAATCCATCTTGCCCACGAGAGGAGAGAGTTGGAGTGCTCATGCACGATGGACGACGGAGCCTCGGCGTAGGCAAGTCGCGGCGCAATACGCGAACACAATGTTGCTGCGGACACGTGCAGCAACCTTTGATATTCACCGGCAGTGCGCGAGCAACCGGGCTCCACCTAGACAAGAGAAAGAGAGAGAGAGAGAGAGAGAGAGAGCCGTATCTCTTTGAGATACACAGCGCGTTTTCCGTGCGCGACTTTCTCTCCCTCCTCCTCCCTCTCTCTCTCTCTCTCTCTCTCTCTCTCTCTCTCTCTCTCTTTTTCTTCCTTTCTCTATTCTCCCTTTTCGCGAGATGCACGTCAACCGCGGGACATAAAATATTTCAGAAATGGTTAAAGGCTGCGGTGGGAAACCTTGCAGGAACGCGCTTGGTGATATGCGAAGCGGGTTGGAGAAAGAAGCTGCTTTGCGTGTTGCATCAAGCTCTTGGGTGCAACGAGCGCGATGAATAATTACCGATCCGTCAATGGCTTCACGCGCATTTGAGATCTATCCGTCTGTTAAATGGCGACGGTGTCGAATTACCGGGTCCGCGCGATGATAATTAATATCGAAACGAAAAGTCATCGCGTGCGTTTTCTGCGAACGCGCGGGAAACGGGGGAAAAACGCGTTCGCGTTTATTTATCACAATCGCCGTTCTAATAATTAATTCGTTTAGCGGTCGTAGTTTAATTTGTCGTTCGCGTCACGTGGGACGCATTCCTGTCCCTAACTGAAATATTTAATTTCCATTAAAGGCAAACTAGTCATCCAACGCACTTTCGGAGTCGATACATCACGCATCGCTTCTCTCATTCGCTCATCGTGTGACGGATTAGAAAAATTTTTATCTGCCCTTTGCACCTGTTCAAATTACCTGTTCTCCTCGCGACACGAGATAAAAAAGTCATTTTATTCACTTAAAATCATACGGATTTTCAGACGACGTGAAAATAACGCATTTGAGGATCAGCGGCACGTGGAACGATTAACGATCAACGGTGGTTTACGGAGCATTAATAATTCACGCGGTTTATGAATTTGTTAATGTCGATTAACGGCGTGGTCATCGTCGTCGTCGTCATTACAAATGCGGAACGTAAATGTAACGTCGTGGCGAGCGGTTTTTTTTTCCCCCTCCCGCCCGACGGTGGTGCGTCGCGAGACGTCCCGCATTTACGTTCCCGTCGGGCGTCACGCGTCCACTTGGTGACGAAGCGCGGCGAATTGGGTCGCTTGATACGGCATCCGGCAGCAGTCGATAAAGGGAGATTCCGCGGGATTTATTGTGTTGGTCGAAAACTCGAGCGCCGGTGCACGCCGCGCCTAGGCGCGAACCAGCGCCGCGACCGCCAGGTCGCACCGAGAACAATTAGGCTAACAATGACTCTCAAGCGACGTCCGGGTCACGGCTCCCCGGCGTTGCGCCTCCCATTTTCTACGTGCTCTACGTGCGAGTAGCACATACTTTTTGTGGTCGATCGTGCGATAACACCGAATGAGAGACGTAAAAAAAAAGTGCTAATTGATATCGAATGGATTTTTTTATATTTGTTGTTTTTTTTTTTCAGCATTTTAATGTTTGCAACCTGGCGATTGTAAAAATCATAACGTTGAAATTTCAATAGCGATTAGTGAAGTAGATGTTGAAATGAATTAACAAAGGACGGTAAAATCACAGAGTCGCAAGGGATATTAAAAGAAATATATTTTTCAATTAACTAGAAATATAACATTGTGAAAAATGTTTGACATAAAAAATAAACTGCGGTGATAATAATAAAAGAGAATATGAGTAAAAAAAAAAAGATTTATAGAGGATTTCGACATTTTTATATTCGCGAGATAATATTTAACTTTTGTCCCTTTTCAATCTCAACTCATTTGATTGATGCTGTTAATGGCATAGATTGCAAAGTATCGAAAGCTGCAAGTCGATAAGTATCGCCCTACCGAATTGCTAATAAGCGGCCGATTTCGTGATCTCTCCGACGATCTGCCATCCGCGTTTAACTTGTTTATTGTTGGCGTAACGACGATGGGATAAAGGAGGAAGGGAGGAGATCGATTGAGACGTCCGCTCCACGGAACACGCCAGCCCTAAGGGCCCCGGCTAATTGCTATAATTAATTGCGTGATTGCTATAGTTAGATCGATACGGATTGCCAGTTAGAAGAGTGTAGCTTCTGCCACCGTAATGATACAGTCACAGAGAGAGACCTATATTGGCCTCACGATTGTTCCGGCTCGATTCAGAAACGTGCCAACTGGAAAATTTGCTCGCATCTTTTCTTGTAGCAATTTCTAATCCTTGTAACAATTTTTTAATAATTATATAATTTTATGATATTTATTATTTTATATTTTATATATAATTTTAATATTTTTAAAATTTTATACTATGTATAAAAAAACTATATCTAATATTTTATCATATAATTTTTAAATTTATTTTACGATTTTTAATATTTTTTTATTAAGGCTTATCATTAATTAATCTTTTAACATAATATTTTTGATTTTCTCAACAATTTTCTCACATAATTTTGCAACTCTCGCGATAAACTACTTTGTACAATAGTTGCGGTAACATTTGCGCGACTTGACTTCGCGATGACGCAACGACGAAGTAGAAGAACGTTTAACGAGAGATCAGTAAGGCGTCTGAAAAAAGCAAGGCGCTTAACGATTCGGCGAGGAAGAAAAAAATCTCGGGGCGGACCGGCGGTGCGTTTTTACGACACGGTAGGGCCTCGGCTCTTTATGCCGGATCGGAACATTAAACCGCCATCTCTTTAAAAGCGTTGTATTTCTTTCATCGACGTTTGCGGTCCGACTGAGTTACAAACACAACTTGTAACTTTCACATTCTATCGGAGTATAGTCGTTCTACGGTTAACTCGGGCAGTCGAAGAGTCGTTTATCGAATGCGACGTGCGTCAGTTATCCTTCACGTAAACGACGTTAAAATAATTTTGATGTACGACACTTCGGAGGTTTGCAAAGTAATTTGCGGATTAAAGAAAAAAAAAAAATCGTATCTCGTCATTTTTTGCGAGAAGTCTGTTATCGAGGTGAGAAATATGATCCATGGCACTCCCGGGAAAAATCGAGAGCCGCGTCGTACGTGTGATAATAACACGTTGCATGGCGATACTTGCGGTTTAATGATTAGGGGTTCGCGTTAACGCGCCACGACGAAATTACAACGTCGCAGGATAGAGCACGCCTTCGCGAAAAAGGAAGGCAACGCGAAAAAATCGCGAAATCAGAGGTATACTTACGATTAACTTCCTTCGTATCTTCTATGCTTAATACCAACCTTCCCTAACAATCTCGTGGAGTGTCCTGTTGAAACTTCGACAAGTTTCCGGAGGAAAAATCGGAAAATTAAATAGGATTACCTGTGGTGGTGTTAGCCATAGTTTAGAAATCCCTTTACGGAATTCCTGCCATGACGCAATCTCGCAGCTGATGACCGAGGGACAATCGACGGTTTCAGTCTCACGGTTAATTTAACGTGCGTTTTTATTTTTATTAATTTGCGCCGCCAGCCTAATGTGTCGCAACACGACAAAATCGTTGATATTGACTTTTATATTTAGATTTTAAGGTATAATTTTCTCTTTCCAATTTACGCTTTCTCACCTCTCTCCAAGTGCTGCGAGCTTTTCGGGGCATTTCGAACACCCACCCGCTCATTGTCCGCCTTTTCACTTGGCTCACCAGCGATAAATCTGTATTATGATCTTCTAGGCGATACGGCACCAAGTGCGGCGGTTGCCTTCAAGGGATAAATCCACAGGACCTTGTGAGGAAGGCAAGGGACAAGGTTTTCCACCTGAATTGCTTCACCTGCCTGGTATGTCGGAAGCAGATGAGCACCGGCGAGGAGCTCTATGTCCTGGACGACAACAAGTTCGTTTGCAAGCAGGACTACCTGTCGGGCAAACCGCTGCCGGACACGCATCACGTGCACGGTCATCACGGTGAGCCGTCAAAGCTATCCCTTTTGTTATCATCTTCGCCATCCTGCGCAATGATATTATCTCAACGCGATCATATTATCTCATTCATTTATATATACTTAAATCCAGCAAAACAAAGTTGCACGTAATAAATTCATGTGTAATTCGTGCTAGAGATTAAATTGCGATGTCAGATAACTGGAGTCTTTTTTACCATCGACAGAAAAATTCTGTGATTGAAACAGTAAATAGACATAGAATCGAGAAAGTAAAGTAAAAGCATGAAGAGGAGATATTTCGAAGTATCACAGTTTGTCTGTGTACATTCTACCGTTCCGTATCTCCGTTCGATTCGTCGCGGAGTTTAAATTTAAACAATACTCGGAGAATCCACATGGTGTTTGTCTATACTTATTTATTGCCAACTGATATCGAAATTAACCTCATGCCATTTCTAATCTCGCGGATCGATAATATGATTGCGATAATTTAGAAATATTTAACCTTTATGCATGTGTAAAGTTCGATTACATTATTTATTTTATTTATTTATTTAATTGAATGTTAAGATAATCTTATATCTCTCTTGTCGGATATGGATATTTCTTGATACCAAAATTCTAACAAATAGCAATATTAAGACGCTTGATATAAAATCGTAAAAATTAGTTAACACATTATAATTATTCGATGTCAATCATATATATATATATATATATATATATATTGACGAAATCTCTTTTTTATTAACAAAATATAATCAATATAGTCAAGTTAAAAAAAAAGCGAATATTTTAGAAGAATCGACGTATTAAAGGCGTATTAAAGTTTTGGTCTTCAGCGGCACGGTCTAAATACGTCGCTGCTACGCCGCGATTTCGACGTGGCACGTGGCTGTCAGCGGCACGCGGCGATCGATCGCGGCTCGAAAATTCGCGCGAAATCGCATTTGGCACACGCTCGGCTTGGTGCGCAAACAAAGTCAACGCACAATCGCCTTCCATTATATCGATCTCCGCGCCGCTGTCACCGGAACGCGGCGCCGCTGTCCGAGAGAGAGAGAGAGAGAGAGAGAGAGAGAGAGAGAGAGAGAGAGAGAGAGAAAGGGAGAGGGGGGGAGGTAGGGCGTATTATCGCGACAGCTCCTCCTCGCTCGACCCCCTCGGTCTTCCCTCAGGTCCGCCGTCCGATCTCGCGCGAGCGCGTTTTACGATCACCTCCGTCGTTTCCGTTCCCGTCGCCGATAAATAATTTTATCCATTGCTCGCGAGAAAGAAAGGTCGCCATAAATTATCGCGTGGTCCGCCGCTCGCCGATTTCGAAGTCGAGAAGCAGCCCGTCCCGATATGTCGGAGTTATCGGAGAGAACCGGAAAGCCACCGATTACTTACGATGCTTCGATGAAGCAAGAGAAACAGAAAGAAAGAGAGAGAGAGAGAGAGAGAGAGAGAGAGAGAGCGTTGCAAAATATTCATTGTTATTATTATTTTCTTAAGTTACCAAAGGGAAACGAAGAAAAATACCAAAATTACCAAGAGTAACAACATATGTCACGTCCGATAATAATTTCGTGTGGATACGATGCATAGATGTCCCTTTAAATTCGAGCATTCCTACAAAGACCGACGGCATTTCTCCCATTTCTCGAGTGGCTCAGAATTTCGGGATTTATTTTTTTTTTTTGAGCGGCGAGAGGTCGAGGGGGTCACAGTTCAACGCGCACGCCGCCACGGATTTCACGGAGTCAGAATCAGCTTAAAAAAAGGGAGGGATCGGTGGATCGCCGGGGCAAGGGGGGAGGCAGGTTTTTCACGGGGAGTTTCTACCCCGAATGAGAGAGAGAAAGCCGGCAAGCTGTGAAAACAGCGCGACACGTATGCCACCGTGAAGCACCGGTCAAGAAGGGAGATAGAGAGAGAGAGAGAGAGAAATGGGAAACGAGAAAAAGAAAGAGACGGAGTGCCAGCTCAGTTTCACGAGGGCCCCACTCGTATATAAGCCGTGAAACGAAAACCGAAAGGTCGTTAGGCAGGGGGCGAATCTTTTGTCGCTCCGTTGCCGACGTTACCGAAACCGCAAAACGTACCGGCAACCCGTTTTCTTCTCTCTCTCTCTCTCTCTCTCTCTCTCTCTCTCCCTCCCTCTCCCCGGCCGCCTTTTTCTCCCGGGGATCTCGGGGCCCGACGGGCCCCGTTGTGCGTTCGCCGTACGTGAGACAATGTCGTGGGACAGCCGCCGAGTGCGGGAGAACGCCGCGAAATGATTTACGCCTCGGCCGCGGCCGATTCGGCCCGCCGGCTCGCCTGTCGATGAGTTTCGCGTGACGCGTCATCGTCATCACCGTCGACGTTATTGTTGCCATCACGAGGGTCCTGGTGCGCATACCTGCGGGTCCAGGAGTGAGGATCCGTAAGCCGCGTCAAGTGTCAACCTCGACAAGCTGCCTTCGCGAAAGGGTTCTATGATTTTTCGCCGGCAAACGTTCTATAATTGTGTTGAAAATGTTCCTGTCGTCGAAAAGGATTAACTCTTAGGAGCAGAACTAGGAGAGAACACCGAAATAGTAAAAAAGAATACGATAACAAATAGAATCTATTATCATATAATCTATTATTCATATAAATAAAATAAAAATAGTTACGCAAAGTTACGTTGTTGCAAAATAAAGGAAAAATAAGGAAATGTTTTTGGAGCGTGATTTCTACGAGATTTATTTAAATAAATCTATATATCTCATTAAAAAAAATCACTTAATTATTATTATAATAAAAATTATTATTTAAGAAATTACATTAGGTTAATTACAGATAAATTTTCGTATATGTTTCATTGTTCTTTCCACGTGATTATTTTTACCGCCATCTTCAACTACTGATTATCGATAATCGGCGAGAACAATAGAGGCAGGTATAGAACAGTGCTCGAAATCTTCATCGCGTGGAGAACGAATTCGACGCGCAACTGGGGGCAGAATGTTGACGCGAGCCTTCAGGATGATTTCGGGCCGATGATTAAGCGACATGACCGTCTTGATGCTCGACACTTTTTCAACATTAATCTCTGCCATCCTCTTGGCCATTTGTCGGTTGTCGAATCCGCGGCCGTCGTTCTCCCTCCTCGACGGCGCGAGACGAGAGCACGGTAATTATGTTCGTAGAGACGATTAATATCCGGAGACACCATTTTTTCGGCGATTCCCGCCGTAAAATATATTACGCCGCATCGAGAATATTTCGTGCGCGCAACGCCGTCATTAAACGTAGAAGGCAATAGCCGACTTTTAAAAAAGCCACTTGTCGCTCGCAACCATCTACCTTACAATTGATGTAAATGTGCCAATCAAATTATACTTACTTATTACTGGAAAAGGAAATACGTAATTGTTTAAGTGCATTTCTTAAAGTTTTCGAGAGCGACGTCGATTTATTGCGACAATTATGTATTCCTCTATCACCGAAACGCAATTATTATTATTTTTTTTTTTTTGAGAAATCACAGCACAAATATATTAACACGTGCAAATAATTGATTTTTAATTATGCTACATGTAAATGTAAATATCGACCGCGATGGTTAATCATGTTTTTCTGTAGATTATTCGCGGAGAGAATCTCTCGCCGTCGGCAAACGTATAATCTTGCCACTTTTAAACGAAAGCTTCTTTCAACAGAACAGTAATTAGAAATTATTTATATCAAGCTGTTTACGTTTTAACATCAATAATATCCATATCACGGTGTGTAATTTATTCCTGCATGTTTGCTGAAAATTTAATCGCTGATTTCGAACAATTTCGCAATTGCACAGAAGCGATAAAGAAAAAAACAATTATTAATAAAAATTATTAAGAAAAAAAATTTTTTCCACTTGTATTGACAGTTAACTTTGAATTTTATGTCCAATATACAACTATATAAAAATCTATTTATTTATACTTATTGTTATTCAAAGTATCTTAATAACTATTGAGGTGCTTTGCTTCGCTTCTGTGCGAGTGTCCGAACCGAATAACAATAATACGCGAAAAATTTGGCGATTGTTGATTTCGAAATCGGCGGTTCGTTGTTCGATGTTATTAAAAAGGCCGGTGTCTCGCGTCGTTCACGAGCAGAACCGTCCAACCTGTCGGCAGGCGGAGACTCGCTGATGGGCTCGGGCTCGGAAGACGAGGACGAGGACGGTAGTGCCCACCATCATCATCACGATCCGGCCGTTCGAGGCACTCATCTCGGGCCTCACAACATTGGTCCGGGTGGTCCCGGCGACCAAACCGTCGGCCACGGTGGCGAACTACCTCTCGGTGGCGATCCCTGCAAGCAGGAGGATTCCGAGGATCAAGGTAAGTCCTGATTCACTCGATAGGATAAAACAGACGCTGCAACGAGATGACAGTGACAAAAAGTTTTTTCTTGCGCGGTTTTTTTTTTTTTTTTTTTTTTTTTTTTTTTTTTTTTTTTTTTTTTTTTTTTTTTTTAGGAAAAATATATTTAATATATTTAATAAAATATATTTATCTTGATGTATAATAATGCATATAAGAATTAACTTAAATCGATTATTTCTGCGAGTGAGAAATCCGAAGAAAATTCTATCGCTTTGATAAGTAAAATCCTTCTGGTTTTCGAAAAAAAAAAAAAAAAAAACCGGATTCTTTTGATTGTCTGATAGACGCTATAAGTGTTTCTCTGCGAACAGCTTAGAAAGTTCTCTTTAATCTCTTTAATTGCATTTGTAAGCGATATATGTAAGCGATATAAATATTACAGAATGGAGATACATATTTTTACAATGTAGACAGTTTTACGCAGCAAACTACCTCTGAGTGGAACAAGAGAACGTCTTTATTACGTCAAAGACGGCGAAAGACGAAAGATAAATCTCAGAAAAAGTAGCGAAGGATCGTAAAGGAGAGTCAATATCGCGTAGCCGAGCGTAAAGGGTAGAGTGCGCGCGTGAAATATCTAAGCTGTCATCTCGATTACAGTGATTAGAGACACATACCGTACGTACATACGCGTGCACACACGTGTACACATCGGCAAATTGCACAGACGAACCAAGACTATTCACACGCCGTAAGTTACCTCGTAGTATTCGATCAAGAGCAATCGATTAGCGGTATTCGATCGAGCCAACCTTGGACATCACACGCGACATCACCCTGCAAACCCCACGAGCACGAATTCACGACGTCGCGACGTCACAGGGTGGTTGTCAGGAGCCGTCCCGAGTTATTATATCGCTCCTGCTCTTTTATCGCGCGCACAACAATCGGTCCTTTTACCATAATACACCATCTAGCCTCACCCTCGCGTTGAACCTCGTATATACGCAAGCCCTCCCCCTCCCGAGGATGAGAGAGGGAACGAACGTCTTCACGAGGGGTGGCCCCCGTTGTGCGGTGTGACACTGTCCAAACATTTTCTTTGTCCCGCGGTTAAGACCTACCCGGTGTACGTATACGTACAGTGTATAGATTACTGTGGAGAGAGTGGGGACTTACGTGCGCATTTGTGTGCGTGTGCATGTGCGTGCGTGCGTATGCGTGTGCGTGTGCGTGTGCGTGCGTGTGTGCGTGCGTGCGTGTGTGCGTGCGTGCGTGCGTGCGTGCGTGCGTGTGTGTGTGTGTATGTGTGTGTGTGTGTGTGTGTGTGTGTGTGTGTGTGGTGTGGGGTGGCACTATGTGGTGCACGCGTGTGCGGAGTACGGCTTTCAGCGTGCGCGCGGCAGCAGCCACGATAATCCGATGGGGGTTTCGCATCGCTTCCGGGGGATTGGCTCCGATTGTTGTTACCTCGATCCGGCCGATGAAGATACCGGGATATACGGGGTGTCCCAGACCTACCGCGTGGCCTCTCAACCGCGATTAGTTCGACAGATCCCATGATTGTCCCTCCGCGCGTGTTTGTCAGGAAGCTATCGTCCGCGTTGGAATTTGCTTGAAATTTGCACCACTCCACCGCAACTCTTGATTTTACTTCCTTTTCTCTTTAATTAAATCAGATAAACATTGAACTCGTTAATAAATGTAACATCAATTTTGAAATAAAATTTATGAAAGATAAATTGGCAATACCAAGTCGCGAGCTTGTTGGAACCAGTTGAGATTTTTTAATGTCAAATTTATCGTCGCCTCGATATTGAGACAGCCGTCGTCCTCGATAATCTCATAATGGAGACACCCGGTGCATGTGTTGAACACGATAGATTTCTGATCGTTCCGATCGACAATGCATTTTTGAAAAATTTAACCTCAACACTGCGGTACGAGAGATCGCAAGTCGACGGGCGTCGCTTAGAAACTCCCGTAATGCAATGATGACTCGTGTCTGAGAATGACAAGTCGTTTCTGGGTTACCGACGAGTCACGCGTCAGCGGATACGCATAGTTCGGGATTAAGAAACCGACTATCCCCTCGGCCATCGACGACTAGGTAATAACAAACGTGTGGCGTAATATTGAAAATATTGTGTCAGCCTTTTTTTCCAGACGCTGATATCCTTTACAGTCTTGTCTCTATAAGTTGTATATGAGTGACAGTCTCTGTTTAAAAAGAGCTGAACGTTACAAAATAAAAAAAATCCTCTCGATTTAAATAAAATAGGAGTATAGAATTTTTCGCTCGGTTTACATATTTTTCAAATATTTCGCGAAACAGATTAATTCTAATACCTTACATTAATAGCTAAAATTATAATATAAAAAAAGAATTCCGGTCGTCGGTGGCGAGAAAGTGAACCGAGTCATCCCGAAAAAAGTCACGTCTCCCCATCTCTTCGAGAATTAAGTTCCCTGCCATTGTGTTCGAGACGGGTAGATGTGAAATTCGCGCGTGAAACTCCGCTATCGCGGAACACGCGAACTTCTCGGGACGACTGATTTCGTCGGCAGCACTCGTC
Source organism: Pogonomyrmex barbatus (assembly GCF_055798465.1). Classification (NCBI taxonomy): domain Eukaryota; kingdom Metazoa; phylum Arthropoda; class Insecta; order Hymenoptera; family Formicidae; genus Pogonomyrmex; species Pogonomyrmex barbatus. Next base: position 26,086,057 of record NW_028297098.1, read on the forward strand.
GCGTCGGCGAGTCTCGCGAGATAGGTCTCGGGTGATCGTCGTACGATTGTGACGCGGCAGCTCGGCTTCGATCGATTGAAGGTTCCCTGGACGGCGATCCCGAGACGAGGGACAGCCAGACGGAGAACAAGAGCCCGGATGGCGGCGCCGGCGGTGGCAGCGGCGACGGCGGCGCGGGTTCGAAGCGACGCGGCCCACGGACCACTATAAAAGCGAAACAATTGGAGATCCTGAAGACGGCCTTCTCGTCGACCCCGAAGCCTACCAGGCACATCAGGGAACAGTTGGCGAAAGAGACCGGCTTGCCCATGAGAGTCATACAGGTGGGAAAAGTCTCTTTCTCTCTCTGTCTCTTGTCACGTTTAGACTAAAGCTTCTATCGATTACACGTTTCCTTTTCTGATATATCATCTGTCTGTTCTGTTTTCCTTCGAGTGCTATTATTTAGTTGAATATCCCGATGATTAAAAATCTAAAATAAAAATTTCTGTTAGCGTCTTGCGTGCTAAAAATTCATCAAAAAAGGACAAGGTTTTATTATGTTAGATAGTCACGTTTAGAGAGGAGAAATCTTGAAAAATCTTCAAGTTTTGGAGTTGATAATTAAATAGTAATAATTACATAATAATTATAGTATGATATTGTAATAAACGTAATAATTTATCTTTCCTCTCTCGGTTTATGTAACGATACTTGCTACTCAGGCAGTCACTCTTTGTCTTCTACGAAGAAAATCGTTATTAACATCGAAGCGAATCGCGATTTGCAATATCGGCGACGCTTTTACGCAGCTGGCATCTAAATCGCCGTTAAAAACGACGCCGCGCTCAGAAGTATTCAGCTGTCGTGAACAAGTAGGAAAAAAACCGCGTCGACAAACCATTTGCCGGAGAATAACTCATTTGGCACGACGACGTCATATTATTTACCGAGAAATAATTTCGCGACAGCGCCGCCGGTTAATTTGCGATGTATCGTCGATAAAAAAAATTGTTTACCACGGTTTTCTCGTGTCCTAGAATGCAAAGGGAAGAATAAAACAGACGGGACCAAGATACATTACATATATTCTAAACCTGCGTCCTTTTTGAACGTTACCTACAAACTTTTACAGTTAAACGGTGATGACGATAAACAAGAGAAAACCGGTATGCGCGAATAAGTGCGATATTTTTTACACTTTCTTTTTTTTTTTTACAATTTTTTTACAAAAATCCGTAATGTTAATATGTGTCCTTGAGCGAGAGATTAATATTTGTAAGACGGCTGTGCGCAAAATTGGAAGGCAGCGAAAGGGAAGGAAAGAGATCGTCGTTAAATAATTCAGCGATTAAAGAGGCGGCCGGTCTTGTTCGCTTGCCGGTTTTCAGGTCTGGTTCCAGAACAAGAGGAGCAAGGAACGCAGGCTGAAACAACTGACGTCGATGGGCAGGAACCCCTTCTTCGGGGGCTCGCGCAAGATGCGCGGGTTTCCGCTGAATCTGAACCCGGGCGCTCTCGGTGGCGAGGACGGACCGCCGCCCGGTTTCCCATACTTTCCGGAGAAGTTTGAATTCGGCTACGGCGGCCCAGTCTTCCATCACGAGTTCTTCGGCGCTCATCCGCCCCCGCATCCACACGGACCGCATTTTGCCGGTACGGGAAATCCAGGTGAATCTCCTATCAGCACGGATGATTATCGTTACCGTTATTATTACATTTCTTCATTAGCTAGAGTCTAGTTTTGCGTTTATGGGGTTTTATAGAACCGAGGCGAAAATTTTGAAGATATCTCGAAAGCTCTATCTCGTTAAATTGATCTTCTCTTTTTATTCCCGATTAGATTTTATTTCCTATTTAGAATTTTACTGTTTTGTTAATCGCACGGCTTTTGTCTCGATAATATAGAAAAAAAAATGAAAGTAAAAAACGATCTATCTCTACCGAGGCTTGGAAAGCCTAGTCCCGGAATCTCGCGTAATTATAATAAACCTCGAATCAAGTAGGTAGGCCCCCGCGATAATTATGACAGCCGGTTTCGGAGATGGCCGAGCGGATACGAGATCCCCTCTGAGAGCAGTACGTAATCTGTTTCTGACAGGCCTGGACCCGGCCAGTTTAGCGGGCATGGCAGCCGCAGTGGCGGTGGCAGGGGAATATCCACCTCCAGGCGCGGGGGGCGGCCCTCCGGAATTTCTCACGGGGCCCCCCGGGCAGGGGCCCCCTGCGCCCACCGGCGGCAGCCCCGGAGAGTTCCTGGCACCTTCAGGTAAGAAGGAAATATCCTCGCCGAACCATTACCACCGAAAATCGACCGAATCGCGATCGCCGATCTGCCTCGGTTCTGCCCGCGAGCGGACTTTATGTTTGCGTTCGCGCCGATTTATTAGCGTTATTTTCGCAATGCGGCGGCAACCATTAACTCGCGAGCGTTTCAAGAACGTTGATCTGCTTTCTGCATCATCAAAAATAATATTTCACACAAGTCGTTTCGTTAGACGTCGAATAATTTTTTATTGGAAATTAAATAATATCTTAATATATCAAATTTTTTCCATTCAATTAATTTTATATTTTGTTTGTTTTTCTCAGCTTGATTTCCGGCAATACACGTGAATTAATGAGCGGAAAAGAGAGTGTATGCTAATGTCCATTCCAGTCAATTTCCTAACGACTTATTATACACAATCTTTGTTACATCGAACGTGCCGTGTCGCGTTAATTAGGAACGCTTTAGTCTCGCGATATCGAATCGAAACTGTTTCACGCCATTCAGCGTTTCACGTTGAAATGAAAATTATACGTTGCTGTTAACCTTTCGCACGCGGTATCATTTTTATCGTGCGGCATCGCGTTATTATTCGTGCGATGTTATTTCGTGCACGAAAGACGCGCGCGCGAGGGAGAGATTTCTAGCCGAGGTAGGATTTTCTGCAACAAAATACAGCGTGAATGTCATTTCTTTCTGAGCCCGTCGTACGGATAATTGAGATCTGGCAATCACCTGGCGTGACCTTTCGCGATACGTCTAACTAAAATTCACGTTTTCCAACATGCGTCAGATACGCATACGTGTCTTATCCGCCTGTCACCAGCATATCAATCAAGTCACACACACGCGTGATATTAATTTGTTGAGGAAAGTGCACAGTCGCATTAGCAATCAAAGTACCTATAAAAGCAACACGTTTAGCGGCTAACGTGGCTTCTGGCAACTCGAACCCGCAAGTTTAAATATTTTACAAGTATTTATACACACCTTTATTGTACTCGTTAAAATGTTTAGCAGCAAATGTTACATTAGAGACATAATAGAAAATATGGGAAAAAATGATAGGATAAAATTCAAATTGCAGTTTTGGAATACGGTAAATTATTTTGGATATATGGAAAGAAACGAAAAGAACAGTTTTACCGAAGTATCTAAACAAATTTGGCCAGATATAGATTTAAGAGTAATTTTGGGCCATTAAAATAATTATGTAGGACATAAAACAATAAAAATTTTTGCAAATATAATAAAATATAACTATCTGTAGAACATACTTAAAAATATAATTGAAAATTCTCTTTTTGCTCTGATAATGAATAAATAATTATATATCTAGGATTGAATTGTGGCTCTATTTTCAATTAGGCGTAATTCATTTTTAGATATATAATTATTATCGAAAAAGAGTTACTTTTACAAATATATTCTATCAATTGCAAATGTTATATTTTACAAGAATTTTTTTGATATGTTTTCTCGTTTTCGACTTTATAATTCAAGATGGCTGCAATGAGTCAATAAGTCTTGAGTATGGTGATAATATTATAAAAATTTTTAATATTTTAATCAATTTGAACACTTTACATAATTATTTTGATGGCTCGATAAAATTATTTTCAGAACTGTATCTGAATCCAACTGTATCTGAATTTTCAAATACTTTATTAAAACTGTCCATGAGATTTTCTAAACGTTTGAAACGTTTCAAGAATTTTCAAATATCCAAGAATCTCCAATCTCTTGTATTCAGAATGATTTGTATTTCTCTCTAGATTAAAGAGCTCGAAAATTTTTGTCGCTACTCGGAACTCTCTAACCAAGGCTTTTTCATTGATGCTTTCACGGGACAGGCGTACTGCAAGCGCGTAATTGATAAACTAAAAAAAGAGCCAGCATGATTGTCGGGGATCAGTATGCCGAGTTTTTATTTAAAAGATACAACAATGGCGAAATATATAAAGCGTAGCGCCGGCTATCGGAGAGTCCGCGTTAATATTTATAAACCGCCGGCGGCGGATTGTCTCGTCGACTTTCACGGGACTTCCGGTCGGCGGTTGAATCCGTCGCGTCGCGTTGCGCTGCGCGTTGCGGGATTTAAATCTTAATTGGCATCGACGCCGTGCGCGTTCGCTTGTTCCCAGGTGGAGGGCAGGGTAATCCGAGCGGCGGTGGCGGCGGGAACGGCGGCGGTCCGGGCGGCGGCGGCGGCGGCGGTGGTGGCGGGGTTGCGGGCGGCGGATTCCTGGAACCGCACCAGATGCAGAGCGAAGGGCTCGCCTGGTAGTACGAGTTTTAATTAACGTCCCTTATGATAATAACAATTCCGCCCGCGCGCCTAGAACCGAACAAGATCGCGAGAGCGAGGCGCCGCCGAAGAAACGAGGGGGCGAGGAACGATGGCGATGACGGGGACGGCGGCGACGGCGGCGGCGGCGACGACGACGACGATGACGACGGCGACAGCTGCGGCGGCTGCGGTGATTTCGAGTCCGGAGGACGACGGAAGGCTCGGCGCTTCGTTGCTTTCCTTCCCTTCCCTTCCACCGTTTCCCGATTTCTTTATGGGTTCTTTTTTTTCCCTCCTTCTCGTTCTCTTCTTTCCGTCGCACTGCGATCGCATCGAGTCGTCGTGAATATCGACTCGTTCCTTCTGTAAGATACAGAGACACGCGCGAAACGTTCGTCCGCGCGTCTTGATTTCGGCGGTTATTGTATCGCCGACGCATGGTCGATCCTTATTATCTATTATTAATTACACAACTCGGCGCCGCGATGCCGACGTTACTATTTTTATTATTAATATTATTAATTATTAATTATTATTATTGTGTATAAAATTCGAAGAAAGGTCCCTATCGTGTAATATTGTACCTCCCTCCCTGTTGATTATTTTTTTCCGACGTTTCTTTGGAGACACCCTGTAGATATCTGCTGTTGTACACCTGATAAAAGACACGCGTACACCACACCAGTCGCTAGACACGTTTACACACATCTACAACGCAACGTCACATGTACACACGTGCATACGGACAGATACACGGATACACGTTATCCACACACTTGGAGACACGCTGTACTAATATTATCATTAAAGTATAAATATAAATAGGAAACGTGTTTGTATCTGTTAAGAGCGGCGAGATCGATGTAAATACACACGAGAAACGCAGAAAACACAGTCTATCCTCTCTCTTTGCTGAAATGCGCGCGTGCCGATTTGCGCGAAACCGCTGGGCTTACTCTACGAACGCAAGTAAACTGTATATACATATACATATACATATACATATATGTACACGTGTATATGTATATACACGTATGTGTATTGTGACACCCCGAGAGTAAGGCAGATCGAGAAAGAGACGCACCGCCGCGACGCATAACGATTATAAATACTATTATAATAAACCACCTCGTATTTCCGTATGCGGAGCTGTGCATTTCATTTCCTTCTGACTATCACGTGTTTTCCTTCGGGCGAGTGACGTTGCGTAGAAAAAAACAAAGGAATGTGGCTGATTAATTGCTTAAAGAGAAGAAGATTCGAGATCCAATCGATCCAAATTAAATCGATTTCTGCCTCAATCAGGAATTAATAAAAATTAGAAAATTAAGAAATTCAATTGAAATATATATTAATTATTGTGTAGATACGATTGAACAATTGATTGAACTTTAAAAAAAAATATCGTTAATATTGTAGTAGAATTATTCAAAATTTAATGGGTTTAATTTTCTCTGTTTAGCCTATCGCACCAATAGCAGTTAATCTTGATCGCAGTTAGTCGATCAAGATTGACGACGTCATTGGTGCGATGGATCCTTCGAATTATGCTAATTAGAGAACTTGGGTAACAACAGTCAGGTATAGATAATGATAGACGCAAGAAATCATCTGGTGACGGAAGTTGACGAGGTAAGTGACCACTCAGATTTTTTATTAACGCGTGTCACCGTCTTTGATTTCCGCATGTATTATCGCCGTCGATGTCCTTCAACATGTCCTTGTCACGACGATTGTAGTATAGCATTATCCTAGTAAGCAGCGACGTGAAATCTCACCGCGAATCCGACACGCACGTGTCAAGAAAATCGTCATTTATCATACTTGTTAGTATGACGCGCGAAGCGTCAAGTCGGTCCCTTTAACACAAGGAGTTATCGATTTTCGGCGAGATAATCATGGATATCAAGAAAGCCAAGGTAGCTTGAAAAGAGGAAATCCGCGAATTATAAATAAAGAGAAATCCCAACTGGTGGAGGATCCGCGAGTCTTTGCGACAACACTCCATTTAAAACTGAAATCAATTTTTCTCTGTGTATTTTGAGAGGCGTGCAGTTTATAAATTGTGTCAGGTTTCTTGTGGATATTTGCATATTTGCTTTTGGGCGCTGCTTTCGCGTGCAGTTGTCGCGTTTGTATGCCGCCAATCAAGTGTGCCACATTACGCTGCATTACGTTACGCTATGTTAAATTTTGTGTGTGTGTGTGTGTGTGTGTGTGTGTGTGTGTGTGTGTGTGTGTGTGTGTGTGTGTGTGTGTGTGTGTGTGTGTGTGTGTGTGTGTGTGTGTGTGTGTGTACCTACGTCGCGTCGGCCGGTTCACTCAGCGAGCGCTTTTTTCGCGCGTCAAAAAGCGCGTTGGACTTATTCAAAAGGCAATCCGGCTAAATACCGGAATGACGTGCGCGAAAAAATTCAAAGCGAAAAGCAGGTACACGCTCGCCGTGTATGATGACGTAACAGAATTACAATAACGACGCCACATCCCGACTGCAAATCCATCGCTGAAATCTCTCTGAAATTTTGTTAAACATGGCATTCGCATACCACCAGCCCTTTCTTATTTTATATATCCTGGTTTATATTTTTTGTTAAAATAATGAGAAGAGAATATTCTATATTTCTCTCTTTTCTTTCATCATGATAAAAACTTTTTTGATGTCAAATTGATAATTAAATCCGAATGTTATTTAATTGATATCTAATTTACAAATCTTCCTGTCTCTCTTTTATTAAAATTACTTTGAATATTTTCAACAAAATTTAAATGTATGTATTAACAAAATTTTATTTAAAATAATCCGAAAGGAGAAAGAGAGAAAATAAATTATTTATAACAATGTTTTACAACAATCATTTCGTAAAATCATTTATATCATTAACAAAAAAAATTTCGCAAATATTGATTTTTCATCAAATCTTTTAATTATTAATAAAATAATTTATTGTTAGCACTCGAGAAATTAGATTAATTATTCTGATGACTATCAATCTTATTTTCTTAGTTCCTTTCGCCTGCACTTTTTTCTTTTCTTTTTTTTTTTTTTCGAAAAGAGAGATGTTCTTGCCAGAGGGTGGACGAGCTCAGGTGGCGAGTCAAATCCTTTTCCTTCCCAAATCGCCGACCGTAAACGCATCTGCGACCGACGTCGCCCCCGAACGTCGTTAGCGGATGCGACATCCTCGTGTTCCAAGGAAAGGGAAAGAGAAGGGTGCGCCTCGTATCGGCCTGGACATCTGGTGAATTCGATTTTGATGTGTTTCTGCGACCCCCTGGGGGTCGGACGGACGTTTTCCACGTCGTATCCTCGACACGGCCCCGTTGGGGCTGCCAACGATGCCGCGTGCATGTCCCCATGTGTTTCGCGTATACACTATGTATACACAAGTTTCTACCCTCGGCGTTTGCTGCAAGTGCACCCGCTAAGTGTGTGGCACAGAATCGTTGGTGGTCCCATGTTGCAGTTCACGGCTGCGCAAACGAGGTTTCGTTTAGAAGAGGGAAGGGAAAGAGGGGCGCCGTCAGAAATTTTGTTAAAAATCTACGATCTCGAAATCTTGTACTTATTTGAATAAACAGAAAATTTGTACTCGATACTAAAAGCTACCCCTCATGAGATATCGCTTCATCGAACGTTGATTGGTCTCTCATTTCTGTTTTCCTTTTTTGACAGCTTTTCTATAGAAGCAT